>NC_044495.1:47248793-47301293 GCF_902362185.1 Chanos chanos
GCACTCACACACACATTCGTAATAAAGACATTGGACATTATAAAGACATAATAAAGACATTACGTCACATAGCACAGGCCTTGTTGCACGTAGACTTTAATATGGGTTAAAAAGCAGCTTCCATCCTGGTAATGAGGCTTTGGATCAATGCTAATGTGAATTCCTCTGTATGCTTATGCTTATGTGTGTGTGTTTGTGTGTTTTCTCTGTGAGGTTTTCCTAATACAGTGATGTAATGTGTAACACAGACTGTATAAGTGAGTTTCGTGTGGTAATCTCACATGGTGAAGCTACATGCTGATGTCCCACTGGACAGAGGATGATGGGACTGAAACATAATACACAGCCTCTCTGTGGAATGACCACAGGAATCACTGTATTACATAACTAAAGAGCTTCACCATCCATCATTAGCCTGCATTCCAGACGAGACACACACACACACACATAGAGTCTGTTCCCTCTTCTCACATACATATGCCTACACATACCATCTCTCGCTCTCTCTCTCTCTTTCTCTGTCTCTCTCTCTCTCAGCACTGGGAACAATGCATTTAAGTCTCTCGTGAACCTCATTAATTTTTGTCTCAGGGAAGAATAGGCCAGTTGTCATGTGCTGTGTAGCTCTGCTTTCTAAAATGAACTCTTGAACTTTATACTAAATACTTTCTTGTATGTGTCTCAGTGGGCATTCAGATTTTGTTTTGTCAATGCAGACATCTCTGTGCTGCCATATCTGTATCTTTTAATACACTTATATACATCACAACAAACCGGTAACATAGCACTCATAAAAGAACCTCACAAGGTCTCATTAGAGTATCATGTTTCTAACACTGGTCTTGAACTTCTTATGATAATTAACTGTCATATTTTATTTCAGAACATACACACACACACGTGCCACATGCACACACACACGCACACACACACCTTACACAAATATACATTAGACACTTGTAATGCTTACAGTCTTTTTTTTTAACCAACTGGAACAATGCATTTGTGCCATTGTTAAGACTATCATAAACTGTAGACTGCAGTTTGGCTGGGTGTTATCACATCAGTAAATGCATGTATTCCCTGTGTTACAGTGGAGGATGGGTAAATAGGTAAATCCATCTCTTTGTTCTTGTCTCAATGTGCAGGTCAGACGTGGTGGTGCTTTGTTTCTCCTTGGCGAACCCAAACTCCCTGCGTCATGTCCGTTCCATGTGGTTCCCTGAGATTAAGCACTTCTGCCCTCGCACACCAATCATACTGGTGGGCTGCCAACTGGATCTGAGATACGCAGACCTTGACGCTGTTAACCGCGCCCGCCGACCCCTTGCCAAGTACTGCCCGAAAGCACCATTTACACCTTTCTTTCCACAATTAGCCCTACTCATGTTATTATATGACAATGTAATAAATGGTATAAAATGACTTTGATGTATTAACTCCAAATGCTAAAGATCTCCCTATGTATCGCCAGAAAATCATTCAGCACTATGTTTTTGTCATATAGTCTTGGCCAGGTTATTAGGTGTAGATATATAGTTTTGGATCCATTTGAGACTAGGTGAGCGTGGATTATCAGTGCCGTCAATGCTGCAGGGTGTTGGAAAGGTCACGTAGTGCTGTCGGTCCATGCTGATGTTATAATGCAGAGGTGTGGGGACTGACAGGTCAAGCTAAGTGAAGGGATGCACCTGTATCCTGTGGGCAGGATGGGTGCATGGACTTATGCCAAATCGTGGCTCTGCCTTGAGCGTGAGGCTACAAGAACCAGGACCTTGGTCCAGATCCCTTGGCCTGCCTATTAGCCTGTACAACCCACACTACCCTCCCGCAACAGTTCTCTGTAACAGGCTGCTTTTGCCTGGAGTGCTGCCGTTGACTGGATACCTTTTATTTGTTGTACCATTCTCAGACAACCTGCCTCAACTGGAACTCCTCAGTGTGGAAAGCCTAGGTTCCGTTTCTGATATAATGGAACCATATTACACTTTAAGTCACTTAGGTCATTAGGTCATTCACTGGATCTTTCATTTTGCCCTAAAGTGGATCCTGCCATGCATGTCTTCTTGCTTTATATAGCAAATCATGGCTGTGTGACTCACTATCTGTAGGAACGATCCATTTTCGTGGACGGGGGTTGGGGGGGGGGGGATACGTAAAAACCAGCCACTGAGTGTATATCCTCTGTATCTTATGTAAATATGTTGCTTTGTTTCACCACCTGCACACTCCATTTAGAAACATCAGACTGTCCTCACCACCTGAACAAACACGTGTTTAAATGTATGTGAATATAGAAATATAGAAATGGAATTATGATAATGTGTGGGCTTTGATTCTTTGTTTTCTTTTCCCTGTAATTCATTACTTTATTACATCTTTTATTTCCCTGTTCTCCTCACAGACCCATCAAACCTACAGACATCCTGCCCCCAGAGAGAGGCCACGAGGTGGCCAAGGAACTGGGCGTGCCGTACTATGAGACCAGCGTCGTGGCCCAGTTTGGCATCAAAGACGTGTTTGATAATGCCATCCGGGCTGCTCTTATCTCACGGCGCCATTTACAGTTTTGGAAGTCCCATCTGAAAAAGGTCCAGCGCCCCCTCCTTCAAGCCCCCTTCCTGCCCCCCAGACCTCCACGACCTGTAGTGGGCATCCCTGACCCCCCTCCTCTGAATGGGGAAGGCCCTGACTCCCTCTTCTGTCAGTCGCTGTGCGCCGATGTCCTTTTTCTCCTGCAGGGTGGAGCGACTCACGTGTTTGCTCACAAGGTCTACCTGGCCACGTCCTGCTCCAAGTTCTACGACCTCTTCACGCTTGACCTTGGCAGAGCCGGGGCTTCTCCTGAAAGAAAGGGAGAAGAGCATTCAGAAGGAAGTGAAGAAGAGGAGCAGAGTCGAAGAGGAGCGAAAGAGCAGGCGGGACGCACCAAGAGCCTGGACATCGATAAGGATGGGGACGGGGGGATCAGAGGACCCAAAAAACCCCTCTTGCTACAGCAAGGGTCCCTGAGGACTTCCCAAAGTGATAATGCACTGCCTGCCAGGAGCCAGTGCTTTATGGGGAGCCTAGGGGCCGGCCGTGCCCTGTCAGGCTGGGGGCGTGGCTTCCTTAGCGTGTGTCTGGAGCACGTGGATGACCCCCTGACTGGTCGGCCACGCCTCATGACAGTAGTTACCATGGATTCGCTCATACATGAGGGACCGTTCAAGGTGAGTGCGAACCTAAACACTCTTTTTAACACCCATCAGCTTTTTGTATCTGGTGTAATATGTACAGATGTGTTACAGCAGACAACAAACAAACTCTGTTTGAGTCCTTGACTGCAATTTGACTGACCCGTGGTAAAATAATAGCAATGATAGAGACTTTGTTGCGTAGGTTCGTATGTTCCCCTCAGAGTCTCATGTTGAAATCAGCTTGAATCATTTGCATCTCATATCGAGCAATCCAACAACGGAGTCAGAATTAGAATTTGAATTAGAATTGCAAAACTGGCAACACACCAGTTTATTAGAGTCCCCTAACTAGGGCATCTCTTATTTTAATCATTTTAATTCCGGCACAGTTCTGTCGCTGGAACCGAGCTGGATATCTCTCCAGATTATGTTTAAAATGCTTGATTAAATTGGTTCCCTTGCTCCACGTGCCAGGCCGTGCTGCAGTACCTGTACACGGGGAACCTGGATGAAGGCCGCGGGGACCTGATGCAGGTGGCCACGATCGCTGAGCTGCTGGAGGTCTTCGACCTGCGAATGATGGTCGCCAACGTCCTGAACCGTGAGAGCTTCATGAACCAAGAGATCACCAAAGCTTTCCACGTCCGCCGAGCCAACCGCATCAAGGAGTGTCTCAGCAAGGGCACGTTTGCTGGTATGGTTCCTCCGAACCGCAGTCTGCTTTCTGTGCCAGCTTTTTTCTCCCCCTTCTTTTCTTTTCCCCTCATTTTTCCTCACCTCTGACTCATTTTCCTGTCTATCATGGCTGCTGTTACCACTCACTGAGTTATGTGAATAAGCATTTCTTCCTTGAACATTCTTTTTGAAATGATTGTCTGCCTGTGGTTGTTTTAAACACCTCAATGTGTATCCCAGTCCCAGCTCTAAGTACACCTAACACTGCACAGCTTTGCTCTAGACCAGCAGTAACACGCCTGCTTCAGAGCTTGGTTACCACACAGTCAATTTAAGTGTGAGTGTGATAGTGCTGTGCTAGAATAAAAAGTGTCCTTTAGTTGTCAAGGACTAGAACTGGGTGACCCTTTTCTTTCCCTGATAGTTGACAAGAAAAATGCTCTATTCATGTGTTAGTGTTTCATTTCTAATTCCTGAACCATGTGGAATTGCAATAGAATTATTTCTGTTTAATGTCTTTACTGCTTAAGTGTCTTTCCTCTGCTGTTGTTGGGTTTGGTAATTACAGTATTGTGCTGACTGCCATGGTTGTTATTGGTTAGTTCTCATGTTTTGTGTTTGTAAGTCATCTGAGTTCTGTGTCAGTTCATGTCTGTGTGTGTGTGTGTGTGTGTTGTGTTGTCATATTCGTGGTGTTGTGTTTACGTGCCTCTCTGGTTTTTCTGCAGGCGTTTGTGTTCCATGTTGTGTAGTTGTGTTCATGTCCTCTGTGTTGTTTGCATGTCTTAACCGTTCTAGAGAACTAACCACTGCTGCATTTAGCTATTCATAAGATTATAATCTGATTTGTAATTTCCCCTAAACTGACCGTCAGAATGCAGTTCTCATTCGGAGTCAGTTGTTGAGAGCACTTCACCACCATACTGGCTCAAATGTTAAGGGCATGTATCGTTAAATTTGCTCTCAATGAGTCTTTTTTGTAGTTGGTTTTAAAAATTCAGGAGTAAATTAGAGTCAAATAAAGCATTCCCTCCATTCCCTACCTAAATGGATTTGACAGGATGAAGGTTGAAACTGCATGACAATGACCTAGCATACAGTGTTGAAACATGTGAAGACAATGCTGCAATGTTTAGGGAAAGCATTGCAATGAATGTTATGAAATGCATAGCAACTTGGTGCTTTTAAGATACTTACGCAGTATCACATACCATATCAAAAGCTGCCTTACCAACATCTGGTGCTGTGTTTAGAGATGACAGACAGAGTATAGATATGTGTCACATTAAAGCTTTTCCAGTACACCAGTGTGTGTGTGTGTGCACGCTCCACAAAGAACTGTAATGGTTCACCTTATTCACAGTGCGGTATTTAATGTAAAAGAACCAATTTAACACAAACAGCAGGAAACCTCGTCAATAAACGAGAGTGAAAGAAAACTGTTCCCCAGGACATTTTATTTTGGGTTTCTACATTTAGAAAATGATCATATGAAAACTAAACTTGAGTAACACTTGACAATGAGTGAAATAAATCTCAGCATAAGTGTATTTTACTGCAAGGTTCTTCTTCAGGGAAATAACTTCAAGAAAACTAAACTTGAGCACCAGTTGTTTTAAAATTCTTATAGAAAATCAGTATGAGAAAACTTCATTCGAACGATGGGGTGTGACACCTGTAAATGCCATTTCAGCAGAGACAGACCCCCATGAGGACTGTAAAATGATCAATGTGCGGCTCCTTCGATAAAATGAAAACAAGCTCCGGTTTAGAGAAGCCTAGAGATTAGATGTACTTGATCTGTTTATGTGGATACATATCTTCCGATATTACTCAAATTATTTATGGTCTTTGTAATGACACCAGGAGTTTTGTTGTTATGTAAAATGGCCTTTGTAATGATCCACTCAGTCATCCACTCGCCTCATGACAAGCAGGGTGTTTTCTCACAGTGAGAAATGAAAAGAGAAAGAAAACACGTACCAGCTTCAAGTTATGATTAATATTATTCTTAATAACCAAAATCACAGTGTGGAATGATCACCAGTACTATGAATATGTACTGCTGCAATCACATTCAGGAAAAAAGGAGAAAAAAAGTCCTTAGTTCACTACACTTATAGTATAGTGAACCGTCTTAAAAAGACAGAACTGCAGTATTCAATTTCAGTACAAAACATCCCTTGGACCACAGCAGCCTACTGGTGATCTGGGTGATCACACCTTTACTCTGAGACAAACAGTTTTCAATCATTAATCATTTTACTCATTAACGCTAACACTCTCTGTGCTCTTAACGTGGCAGGCACACTATACACTCACCTGTAGGTTTGTTTTTTTGCTTTGTTTTTTGAAGAGAGGTTGATGCTCGTGAGGTGCATGATGTGTGAACTCTGTGGGGAATGTTGGTTAAAAAATGGACTCGTTTACAGAAGGCTTTTGTCAGCTGTTAGTATTTGTCACTCAATTTTCCCTTTTTCGACAAAAAAAAAAGAAAAAACCCAACTACCTGGCTCTCCCTCACTTTTCCCTGCCTTCTTACTAGCCCTGTCTATCTGTCTATTTATCTATTTGTCTGTCTGTGTATTTGTCTCCTCGTCTCTTTTGTGTCTGTCTGTCTATCTTTCTTTCTGTCTGTCTGTCTGTCTCCCCATCTATAGCCCCGACTCTGTGACACACGCCGAGCTGTGTGCTCTTTTCCCTCCGGTTTTAGATGTGGTGTTCCGATTGGACGACGGGTTTCTTCCCGCCCACAAGCCGCTGCTCATCTCCAGCTGTGATTGGATGGCAGCCATGTTCCGGGGATCTTTTATGGAGAGTTACATTGAACAGGTAAATGAAAAGTCACATTTGCTTGCTGGTCTTTAAACCAGAACTGTGCTTAAAATTATGAAACATGTAATAAATATCTAATGTGATGTAATAAATATATAATGTAATAAATATAATGTCTTCATTACTACATGACTTTCCTCTTTCTGGCTGGAGTGTAGCCATTCTCTGTATAATATCATATAGAGCCTTTGGTAGCTTGGGTGCTGTTATGTTGATATTGTGACTCAGGTGCGGGTGTAGACATTTCCATGTTCTAACATGCTGACAGCATAAATATACAACAGCGTGTGACAAATACTCTGTATTTGCCAACCAGCTTTTCACACCCTGCTAAATAAGTCACCCTGGATAAGAACATGGGCTTATCAAACAAATGTGCATGTAAGATCATCTTGAATCAACATCAAGGTGCGACCGCTCCCAGGTGACCTGCAGATCCAGATCCTAAAGTAGAACAGGTAGTAGAAATGAGGCCACAGTCAAGTGGCAGGGTGGCCTACATAGTGTTGATAGACAGCAGAAGTTCATCACGTACGAACGATGCCCTCTCTACTTGGTTGAAAAAGACGAGGCAGACAAAGAGGAATAAAGACGACAGAAGAAAACGAGACCAAGGCCGCGACCCAGTGGGAACACACAGACACTGAGAGGGACGCCTGCTTTGTATCTGTGCTTCTGAAAAGAGGAGAAAAGACAGTAAGCTCTGGTTCTTGTCTGGATTCGTTGTGTCGAACCTTTTTTTTTTACCATTTTCCAGAGATCGCGAGATTTTTAGGTCGTTGGGGTGTTTAAAAGAGCAGAGGATCCTGTTGCAATGTAACTGATGATTGCTTTTCAAAACCACCTGTCGGCGAAGCAATCTGTTCTCAGCTTCTTATGACACCGGCCATCGTAACTTAATGCCAATGCAGTGCAGCGACAGCAGACTCAGACACAACACTACCACCCCAAACACTCTGTGTTTGTGTGTGTGGCTCAGACTGTAATGACAGGAAGTTTTTCTGCTGTGTGGCCTCCTTTACTGGCTGCCCTAGTCACTTCCCGTCTAAAGTAACCAACAGGAAAACAAACACCACCCTGGTAAGCCACAGATGACAAAGAAACCACAGCACAATGTTATTGTCTCCTCTGCATGAGATTCATGGCATTCCCTGTTGTACCCTCTTCTTCAGATGCATTTTCCTTTTTTCCCATGTTTTTTTAACAAGGTTGCATAGTGGGTTTTTGGCTCAAAAAGCAAATATACAGAAATAAATCAAGATTTAATGTCCTTTGCAGTCTCACACTCTCCGACCCCTTGAAAGTTTCCCCAGCTGACACAACTGTCGCTCCAATCCGCCACGCCGCCCAATCCCTCAGTTAATTCAGCGCTGAACAGCAGAGTAACATTCAGCTTAGAAATGCACGGTTTCGCATCTTGTCTTCTGTGAAGATTGGTGTAAGCACATTAACATATCCAGGTCAGCATTCCCCACACACCGTCTCTGGTCACCAGAGGTTACCAGCTCACGGCTCGAGTTCTGGAAAGATGAACTCCCTGAGGGGCACTGGCCTCCGGGCCAGGCTGAACGGATAACCAGCCAGGGCTGTATTCGTCCGCCTGCGAGAACAGGTCTGTCAGAGAACCAGATCAGCCCAGATAGTGTTACGGGCATTACATAAGGCTGGTTTCACCACATGACCCAGAGAAGGCATGAGAAACAGGACTCTAGTTGCTTGGATATTCCTACAGCATCAGAGCATGACACACATAAAGAATACACCGGAATATCTACCGCCCAGACTCAGGCTCCGTTAAGACACTAAACATTCAAACACACACATATACACCCACGCACACCTCCCATCATTCTGTGCGCATTACATTTATGTTGTGGTTAAAAAATGGCTTTTGCTTAGCAAGCACTGCTGTGTGGTAGTGTTTATATATTGAATATTACACCTCTAATATGTATTGTGATGTGTGATATTTAGACGTACACACAGACAGACAGAGAGAGAGAGAGAGAGAGAGATGTTTCTATGTCTTAAATCTGAGCTTGAACCTAAATATTATGTCATGTGAATATGCTGTATTTTTGACGGCTGTGATTTTGAAGTATCATTTATAGCTCACTCACGGAAGGCTTCTTACAACTAAAGTGTAGTTTGAGTGGAGCCGTCTTGAGAACTCGCCTTGAGCCTAAAATTATAAATATAGAGAACTCCCTCTTCGAGCCTGTCTGTCATTCCTGTCGGATACTTTGACGGACGAGCCCTTGCTTTGAGCTTCCCAGCTGTGTCTATGACGGAAAACGTTGACGTGAAATCCAGATGCGGTCTGTCCGTAGCTGCTAGCCGAGTCGCTGTCTGGCACACACGGCTAAGTTGTGACTGGGTGTATGCAGCAGGCTATTTTTAGCCTGCGTGTTTGAATAGAGCTGCACTTTGTCAGTGGCTGTGTGGCCCATAGAGCGGAGCACGTTCCATAACGGAACACAAAAGCCACCGCGAGGCCTCTTGGGTGCCTTCATTCAGTTTAATGTGAAGAATAAACAACAATATGACAAAAATATTGGCAGTGGGAGACGCGGAGGGAAAATTTATTATTTTTTAAGGTTTCCGTAGGGTGACTGAGAGTGTGTGTGTGTGTGAGTGTGTGTGTGTGTAGAGGACAGATTCACTAACTTGTGTACTGCCCTGGCAGTGCTGTCCACTTTCCTTTGAAGGCTTTTGACTTAAGCTTTGTCTGTTCAGGTCAGACTGGACCTTGGTCCTTGTTCCAACTTCACAGCATACTGACTTACAGTTTCTTAACAGCATTCCCAAAGACAAACATTTGTCTTGGCATTTACAGACCCAATGGCATTTACAGACCCAGTCCTAACCATTAACCAACAGATTGGTCAATAGTGGTTTAGCCAAATGTGCTGGTGTCTGAAATAAATGAAATGCCCACAAATATGTTCCTCCAAGGAATACAACTGAGAAACAAGACAAGGGTGCAACTGTTCCACCGTTAGTTTGTATTTATATTTATAACTCTCCTTTTTTTTTTCCTAATATTTATTCTCCTTTCATATCCGAGACAGCTGTTGAGCATTTTGTCCGGACTAAGTCTTGGTTGATCTCAAACCTGTCCTAAGCCTTAATATTTGTTGCCCATGTTCTTAATCATGTTCTGAAACATCAACATCCAGCCCAATAAGTAGACTGTGCTTTTAAAAATAGAAAAGAACTTCCATGTATTTGACTTGGAAAAACAAAACAAGGCATGGAGTTGTTTTGTAATCCGTTCTTGTCATTGTTTAGAGTTGAAAGCGCCAGACAGAGGTGATTTTTGTCCACTTTTCTGTAGTTTTGTTTCTGCTACGGCTGTGCAGGACAACACAGAGCATGTTGTTTTGATATCATAGCTGGTTTCCCTCTGTTTTAATGTGTGTATGTGTGTGTGTGTGTGAGAGAGAGAGAGAGAGAGAGGGAGAAAGACAGTGCGTCTCTCATATGTGAGAACATATGGCCAGTGTTCAGGTGTCAGAATGCCAGTGTGTGACTGTGTGTATGTGACAGTCATGCTGGTTCACAAGGAGGAAGCAGAAGCTCGAGTGTGAGTGCCTGTCCTCTTCTCTTTTTTTTCTCCAAGAAATGAAAATGAAAGTAGGCCTGCAATTTGGGGATGGGCGGGGTAAACGTGAATCACTGGCAGATGCTCTGGTCTCATTGTGGTGTCTTGATACTTCACTGCTCCTAACCTTGACTTTTAACCTCAAGCGTCGTTATTTATTGTTACGTATGTAGTAAATAACATTTTCTTTTGTTCCTAAACAAAAATGTCTGTATGACATGAAAAGTGAGAGTTATTTGCAAAAGCACTTTCTAGTGCAGTATTAGTGAAATAGGAATGTCAGAATGGGGTTTCAGTTCCTCATCATTTTTATATGTTTTAATGAACTTTTCTCCTGTCTTTCTCTTTCAGTGAAATTGGTTGAAGCCATCTCATGCTCCAGTCTCTCTGCCTCGGGGGTGTTGTTGGGTTTTGTGGTTCTGAGCGTCTCTGTGTTTTGTGGTGTATAACAGGAAGTTGCCACCTGTGTTCTGTCAGTCGATGTCTTATTCATGACCTTTAGCCTTAATGAGGGGTCACAGGCACGCTGACATTCAGCTAATTGGTGTCTGAATCAGGCAGGTGTGGGGCACCCCTGAGGCTTCAGAAGGACCCCTCAGTGTCAGCTCTTTACCCCCAGCATGACCTCACAGTCCTTGCGACATCAGCAGACCTCCGGGCTCCATAAATTGGTTTTAAAATGACCTGATTCATATAGCACCCTGACCCCTGACCCCTTTCCCAGTACTCTCAGACTATTCCCCCTCTACTTTTACTCTTGCTCAAAGTGTCACTCTGTTAAAAAAAGAAAAGGTGAACTAGATGCAATTTATGCCTATTTACTTCTCCAGGAAGGTCTGGATTCTGTTGTGTGAATTAATATGCAGCTAAATTCCAAAACACAGGACACAACTTGAGTAAGTGGGGAATGTGCAGTGTGCTGAAAACAAGTCCTTCCATAACAGCTGGTTCCTCTGCTCACCAGGCAATTAACATCCAGTTGTTATTATTTTAGCTACCATGGCTAGAGGAAGAGAGAGGGAAAAATAGGGCAGTGGGGTGGCGGTGATTGTTCACTCACTGAAGTGTTTTAAGAGCGTGAAAACGATGCAAACCATGTGTTACGGGTATCTCGGTCAGCGGATCTCAACCCAAAACATTTATGGGAGATTCTGGGACAGTGCCTAAGGCAGCATTTTCCACCAGCATCAACAAAAATGCTATTTGACGTAATATCTCATGGAAGAACGCCGTCGCGTTAGCTTAGCACAGATCCAGACACTTGTGGAATCTGTGCCAAGTGACGCATTGAAGCTGGTCTGGCAACACATGCTGGCACAACATGACTTATTAATACACTTTATGTTGCTATTTCCTGTGTTTTGATCTGTGAAAACGTGTGGTTTATGAAAGCAGTTATGGCTGTGTGCGTTTGTGTGTATATATATATATTCAGTTACACAGGCCGGAGGTTAACACCAAAACAGCATTTAAAAAAAAAAAAGAAGCAAAATCCCTTCTCTCACCCAGTGCTTTTTCACAGAGGAACCACCGCTGAGCATGTGAAGGGGACAGCACAAAGAGACTGTTTCCATGGCGCTGGCCACTTTCTCGCTTTGTCCCTCTGCTTGAAAGCTCTCTCTTAATTCCTTGGCCATTCTTCACGGGCTTGGGAGAATGAATGTGCTTTTGTTTTGCACTCTGCTGCTCAAACCAAACCAGAGCTGGAAAAAATCCCTCACTCTGAGGTTGAGTTATGTGATTTTGGAAAAGGGGGACTGTGTGCGTGTTCGTTTTTTTTTTTCTCAGCGTATTCCGCAGGCCTGATCGTTTTGTGAACACACTTGATTAGGTTAATCACCAGGAGTTTGTAATCAGGTGTGGAACTAAATCAGACGGGCTGGCACCAGGTCAAAAGAAAAATGTTCTCAGGATGAAGGCTGAGAGTACTAGATCTGATGATGTCATAAGGTAGCCTGGGAACCCACTGGACAGAGTGTTTTTGATCTGGCCCATCACAAAACACACCTGGACACATTTGGAAGGCTAGATGAAGATGAAGGTTAACATGAAAATACTCTCTATGTGCAACATTAGATATACTCGTTTGATTTTTAAACATGGGTGGACTACTATAGCCTGAGCTTAGACTTTATTTTGTCATATGGTGTAACCACAGTAAAATTCTATCTGTCAGTATTGTCCTCTGTAATCATGGCTTGGCTCATTGGTTCCTGTGCTCAGAGGTTGCGTCTCCTGCAGGGATTAGCTTTGAGCTGTGCACAGCAGTGACCCCATGTGATATTTTTATCTGCTGCACGATGAAAGACCCCTTGTTGAGCCTGTTACCCTTCCTCTCTTCCTCCACCTCTGTGATTCCCTTGTCTAGATGGTCACTCCTGTTCCCTTGATTTAGCTGTTCTGCTGCTCGCCCCCACACTTGGTCCGGTCGTGTCAACATGGGGGCTCGTTCTCATGGTTCACGGCCAGGACTTGGCAGGTCTCGCTGGGGGAGAGGTGGAGAGCAGATTGTTTCATGGCTGGATCAATCTGTCTCTCCTGTTTCCACATCCCAGAGTTAGGCTGTGAATAAACCCTACTCAACGCTGCGTCTGAAGTCCTACCATCTTTCATCTGCACGTTTCCCTTTGTGCTACTGTTTTTTTCTTTTATCTCTGGTCCTCTGACCTTTAAGGATTGTGAACGTGAATGAGGCTGTTTGCAGTTCACAGAAATGTGTTACAGTACACAAACTGATTTTCGCTAAAACAAAGATATTCCTAGTGTACATGCATAAGTGTCCCCGTTTGACCTTGCTGCCCCTCTCTCTCTCTCTCTCTCTCTCTCTCTCTTTCTCTCTCTCTCTCTCTCTCTCTCTCTCTCTCTCTCTCTCTCTCTCTCTCTCTTTAGGTGTCAATCCCTAACACCAGCACTGCTTGTATGAGAGCAGTCTTGGAATACCTGTATTCCGGGATGTTGACTTCGTGTCCCGACCTGGAGCCCATGGATCTCATTGTCCTGGCTAACCGCCTCTGTCTTCCCCGACTTGTAGCCCTAACAGGTTGGAACATACCCTCAAGAAAGAACAAACAAACAAAAAAACATAAAACAAACCCCAAGTCTGTCGTCTTGAAAAGTTGTTCCTAGAAAACCCATTTGCATGAAGCTGAATCAGTGGGAAGTGTCATGATGTTTTCTCAGTGATAATGTTTTCTCAGTGAAGTCATATGGGTGATGTATTAACTGTGGTTCTTGGGTTTTGTTTTTGTTTCACAGAACAGCAGGCGGTGGAGGAACTGCTGCAGTCTGCGGTTAAGGGCGTGGATATAGATGGACAGGTGCTGGCTTACCTGGAGATGGCACAGGTTAGGATGAACTTACCGATTTACTAAAAACACATTAATGTTTAGTCAACCTGCAAAGAAAACAAAGCAAAAAAAAAAAAGATTGACATTGGAGTTGATGTTTATAAGAAATGTCTGAGTCAGCAGAGAATTTTGGAGGGAAGTGAAGGTGTTCATGGCATTGTTTATGTTTGACCATTGCAGTTCCACAATGCAAAGCAGCTCTCAGCATGGTGTCTACACCACATTTGCACCAACTACAACAGCGTGTGCCGCAAGTTCCCCAAAGACATGAAAGCCATGTCACCAGGTACACAATCCACTACACTTTCTATGAAATACCCAGACACCTTCTCAGAGAAAAAGCCACAATTAAAAATCATAACGTCTGGTTCTCAGTATTTGTAATCCATCTCATTCTCTCTCTCTTTCTCTCCCTCTCTCTCTACATCTCTCTGCCACTTTCTCTTCCCTCTTCAGAGAACCAGAGACACTTTGAGAAGCAGCGTTGGCCTCCGGTGTGGTTCCTGAAAGAGGAGGACAGATACCTGCGCTCTCAGAAAGAACGGGAGCGCGAGGAGGAGATCCTTCGCAAGCAGCACACCAAACGTGGCTGGTGTTTCTGGAGACACCCGTCATCTTCTGCTCCTCACATCTCCTGAGGGTGTGCCCATCCCCCACCAAACCCCAAAAACCCCCCAAAACCCCTCACCACACCCCTGCAGGCTCCTACAGGCTCAAGATGTTGCCCCCAGATCCTGAGGGAGCCTCATTTCCGTTTCTGGTGTGTCCAGCGTGTCCATCCTGAAACGCCAGTAGTTTTCTGGATCGATTGAACTTCCTCGGGTGTCTTCAGCTTGGCTGTGGTGGACTGCCAACCACCACAGCGCCCTCTACAGGAGCTCCAAGTGTATCTGTCAAGAGGGCAGGTGGCTGGGAAAGAAGTTTGTGCTCCTTTTTTTTTTTTAATTGCGTTGATGTTACACGTCTCACTGTGCTAAAGCAATGAGACTAGAAGGCTAGCCTGCTGCCCATGTGAAGAAACGTTCGCATGGGGATGACCTGCCTTCACCTCCAGAGACTGTTATTGTTACACGCACACACACACACACACACACACACACACACATACACACTGACTTAGTGCTGGCGTCCGAGCCAAGGAGGATGAGAGGTGCTGCTGTGTCCTCCACAGAACCTTTTTTTCTGGAAAAATACTGCGTCAAATGCATAGAAGCTGCAAAAAAAACCCTTGCATTTTGAATACATCAAGCAACTAAAACAGCGGCAGGGATTAGTCATTTTCAAAAGCGTGAATGAATGAGAGTAAACAAACAAACAAACAAACTAAAAGTAAACAAGTAGACCCAGATGAGCTGTAGTTTAGGCATTTTTCCTCAGTCTTGAACCTTGATGCCTGCCAATATTCCCATCTATTGACGATGGACATTTGAAACCATCCTCACCACCGTTTTGGCTCCATATTCAGGTTCCGTTCATTTCACAAGTAAGGCAGCAGATGAGAATCTCTCTTCCAGAGCAGTGCCTGTGATGCTAAGAGGAAGCAAGAAAAGTACTGAAACACAACACTAAAAAAACAAGTGCTGCGAAGCTTGGGCCGTCCAACCAAGACGTTCCTGACAGAGACAGCCTTGTTCAAGACTCAAAAGGCCTTACTAAAGTACATTTAAACACACAGACGAATGAAAAGCAAGAGGAATGTTCTTAGGGCTATTACAACCACTGACATTAGAGTATTAACACACAGACATGGTGTTTTTCTTTTCTGATTTAGCATTACTACTTTTCAACCCCTCTTCACCATTAGCAAAAATATTTTTGGACTTTTCAACTTGCCTTTTGCCCTCTGAATCAGTAGGGGCAGCATTGCCTCCTTTGTTCACCCCTGGTTAGGCAGTGTCATCCATGTCAAAGGAACTGGTTTCTCAGTTACATTACTCTCACATGTCAAATGTGTTCTTTTTCTAATGTTCCCTCATGTAGATGTGTTTGTTCAGCCTTTTGCTCAATTTTTCTTCCTTCTCTTTCTTCCTTTTCTGGAATCTGTCTCTATGCCTGATACCAAAATGTAAACTGTGATATTTAAAAAAAAAAAAATTTTCCCATTCAAGAAGAGTCTCCCTTCTCCAGTTCCGCCTCTTTGGACAGATGAAGATGAGAGACGGATTTAGGGAACTTGTGGAAGGAGAGCAGCTCACTCGCCTTCCACTTCCTGTGATTTTTAACACAAAGCTGCGTTTTTGGAGGTTTAAAGCGAAGAAACCTCCCTTTCCACTCCACCACAGAACAAAATAAATGGTGCTCAGGATTCGTATGGGGATCCACGTGTCAGTATACAAGCACGATATCCAACTTTGTCCTCTTTCGTCTTCTTCTTCACATTTCTCCTTGTAGATGTTTACGTGTATGACAATCCTACACCCAGCCACCCAAGAGAGAAAAGTTGCTATTAACAGTAACCAAAAGGTTTTCCTCCTGTGTTTTCTCCTTTGTTCTTTCTGAAAAAGCTTTATAGATTTTAGTGATCCGGTTTGTAGCTGAATGGAAATCTTTTTTTTTTGTTGTTTTTGTTTGGGTTTTTTTGTAGTGGTGGTGCTGGTGAGGTTATGCTAACGCTGCAGTGCCGGTTTTGTGTTTTTAATGGTTTTAAAGTGTAACAGTATAATCTGTTCTTTTCAGATTGTTGTGTTTCTGAGTAACATTTTAGGGTTAAATCAGTGTTAGACCAAGGCACATAGCCTCTTGGTTTTAGGATTAGAGAATCTTCAGAATGGAGTGTGTTATTCAAATCATTTTGCTGCCAAGTTAAGGGTGCCTAAAATGGAAATTGTTGCTTCTTTAATTCCAGAAGTTTCTGTCATGTATCTTCCAATTCTTTACACACATGGGCTTTTAGGCTGGAGGAAGATTATTAATGATGGTTCTCTGGTTGTAAATTTTTTTTTTTCGTTCTTTTTTTCTTTTTCTTTTTTGCTTTTTGTGCTATTTCAGTGACTTTACTTTGAGACTTAGTATGAAAACTTCAGACGTTTTTGTTAAGAATTTCAGCGACACCTCTATTTCTGTCTCTCCTGTCTCGCCCTCCAGGCTGTGAGCAGGTTTCTGTGAAAGATAGTGAAAAACGCGTGGTGTGGAAAGCTTATTCTCAACAGAGCTACGTGAGAATAATCAACAGCTACCGAAATAGACTCGGGATAGATTGGATCTCACAGGACCTATGTGTGACCCCCCCCCCCAAAAAAAGAAAAGAAAAGAAAAAGAGGCCTTTGTATATTTGGTGCCTAAATATAGTTCTGTTGTTATGGTTTTGTCTAAAAAAGAAAATAACATTTGGAAATGTATCTGAAGTCGAGTGAAGTTGGACGGATGAATGAATGAATGAATGAATGAATGAATGTATAACCAAGGCTTGCTTGTCAGTGCATCAGAGTGGGAGAGCTGCTCATTCTGGTTAGCTCTGTCTGCTCTTCGCAGACTGGGCTGAAACCACCTGCTCTGGGTGGACTTTCTTCGCCTGTCTTGATGACATTGTTAAGCTCTGCGTATGGCGTGATCCACACATGAATGTGTAAGTGAACTGGATCTTAAAGGCAGTCGTTCCAGGTTTCGACGGCCAAGCGTAGCAGAAGATTTTCAGTCCCTCGCTTGCAGACAGGTTCTGCAGCGAATAGAGTAGCTGCTTTACTTAGAGATCGTTCATAGCTTTTCAAGCCTTTATTTTAGGGTCTACGGAGAAGAGGCCATGCAGTGGCTTTGTGAAATGTGCGATTTGGTCGCCCAGCCTTTGTCCTAAATGAAAGCATTACAAAATGCAATGCAAAACCGCTCCAGCAGAGGGCTCCGGTCCTGTTGTCCATTCTTGAGCCTGAGTCTGGACAGCGTTGAAAGTAGTGATTCTGAGGTTGAAGGCTTTTTTCTTCTCCAACTTTTTGGTATGTTCTTGCACTTTTTCTTTGATTGGGTCTGCCTTTATTGTGCATGACACTAGACTGTTTTAAAATAAGACCTTTAAAAAAAAAAAAAGAAGAAGGAAAAAAAGAAAGAGTTGACTTACTGTGTAGCATGTCATGAATTGTTTCTTCCTTAATGTGGTTGTCCTTACAGTACCATTCATTTTGCCTCTACTAGAATAATTTATTCGTAATGTTGTTTAGCTTTTAATGTTTATCGTTCTTTGTTGTCCACTGCTGAGGAGTATGGAAGGCGGACAGGTTCATTTCACTTTGCCTGTTCTGACAACTTCAGCTCAGCAGTTCGTATCATTTAAGAAGGAGTGGATCTGTATATTGGAGTGTGGAGTGTGGCTTAAAAAGGTTTCTTATAAACAGTGTTTGATTAATCTTGATTGTAATTATTGTGGAGGGAAAGCATTTTATAGAGAGAGGGATAGAGAGAGAGATGGGTTTGTCAGATAATCTGCTATGGGAATGTTCAGTATTTGGTGATTTTTCAGTCTGACAGAAACTCATCCCTTGTCTGTAGGGACCTTTAAACAGCAGTGTTTCTTTGAAGCTTTTGTTACTTTTTTTTGATATGGTAAGGTTTCATCGCTCTTTTTTTCCCTTCGCCGAAGAGAGAGAGAGAGAGAGAGAGAGAAGGAATTTGCAATGAAATTGTTTGCTAACAAGCACTTTAGCCCAAATATTGTCTGATCCAAAAAAAGAAAAAAGAAGAAAGAAATAAAAAGAAAGAAAGAAAGAAAAAGAACAGTAACATGTTTGTAGATGAATTTCTCCTTTGCTTGAATTTGCTTGATTCCTGTTGAGACAGTGAATGCCTTTGAATCTTAAAATCCTGAGAATTGAGCATACTGAGCATCATGCACCCTGAGGAAAATCTGCACGTGAGGAGTTGTTCCCAGGGACTTGTGGGAAATTTGCATGAGTGTAAGATTTCAATAACAAGACTTTGTGCACAGTCAGTAATACGCTGGTTAATAACGAGCTTCTCTTTTTCCTCTTCCAGGGGCCCTTAACAATGTATGTTTCATTGATGTTAAATAGTTGGTGACTGGAGCAGCTTTCATAGGACAGTTCATGTTCAAACCCTGTCCTCCATTTGCCAGTCAGAATTAGTGTGTATTGGAGTACGGAGTGCTTCTTACCTGGAAGTCTATCTGTACAGCTAGTGAGAGCAGTGTTCTTTCAAGGCCCAGTGTTCTTAGGTTTTAGGTTGAGCTGTTTTTTAGGTTGAGGATTTGAGGTAAAGTGTTTGTAAGCTCGTGGTGTATTCTGAGGTTGCCTGTGCCTTTTTTAAAGAAAGAAAGAAAAAGAAAGAAAACAAGCAAACAAATAAAAAATTCTCCAGTTGCCTGTCTCTCTAGTGAGGCTTCCAGTCACTGCCTTTAGGAATCAGGTTAATGTAGTGTTAAAACACACACACACACACACACACACACACACACACACACACACACACACACACATCCTCTCCCTCTCTCTGTTGCTCTCTATTATGTTCTCTCTCTCACACACATACACACACACATACACACACACACACACACACACACACACACATTACCAGGCAGCTAACCTCTATATTTCTCCCTCTACTGTCAGTGCCTATGGACACAAAGTAGCAAAACCTCAAGCTCATTGTGTCATTTTGTTTAGCTTTTCTTTTTTTTTTTTTTAAGCTGCTGGAGTTTCTCTGCCCTTTTGCCCTCTTCTTTATGTAATAAAGTAATCTTTTTGTCCTCCTCAGAGTTTTTGCTGAGCTGAGTGGAAAACTTTGCTTTGAGTGTGCTGGTTCTCATGCTGGTATGGTGGTATGAGAGATTGTTCAGTCTAATGCTGGGTTCAGACTGCCCCGAATTCAGTCCGATTTTGACACAATTTTGTTGTCATGGACAAACTTCCAGCGTCGTGGCCCGAATATGAACGTCAGGAACGGGTGTCTTTACCCCTTGTAGTGTGACATAATCTAAGAACAGCGATGTGGCGTCTGGGACACCCCACAACACCCTGACGACAAGTCTAGCATGTCAGAATTTTTTGTATTTTTCTGCCTAGTTTGACCTCTCCTACGACATGTTCGTAGTATGACGTGTACGACCCTCCTCCCTGACAACCTGTGAACTCGCACAAGGTCGTGAGAGGCAGCATATGATGACTGGTCGGGGTCATACCTGTAGTGTTGCCAGTCTCCCAGCCAAGACATGGCAAGAATTTATGGCACTGTGATTGCCTAATCTGACATGGTGACCATCATGAAAGACAAAAATATCGTGTAGTCTGATCCCAGCATTAGGGACGCACACCCTTTTCAGTATATGTTTCAGAGGCCAGCTGTGGCCCCCTGCTGGCCAATCATTGTCCCTGCATGACTGACAGTTTAAGATCAGAGCCATCCAAGACCACTGAGATACACAGTTTTATTGTGAATGTTGTGATTGAAAAAACACTGTTAATCTGTAACCAATATTTCATTGCAACGATAGAACAGTACTGGGCTTTGCTATTTCCAGAGTTGGTTTTTTTTTTTTTTTAATTTTCCTTTAGTCTTTCCAAGTGTGTTTTTCTCTTAAATTTGGTTGCGTACCACTCTAGTAGTTCACATAAATACAAAACTACTGTACTGATTGGTCAGAAACCACTGCAGATCGTCCTCTCTTTTCTGTGTTGGGCTGTGATGCTTTTGAGACAGAGCCAGCCATCATGAGACTGAAACTCCAAGAGCCAATGTCGGGATTAACCATATGCAAACTCTTCCTTTTCCCCGTTAGCTTGGAGTTTAGCGTTGTCGCGCTTTAGCGTCCTTACGAAAGGAAAATTATGTTATTGGTCGTTTGATGAACTTATCAGCCAATCACAGCACAGCATTTGATGTGTTCTTCCCAAATGCAGAGGCGTTCTGTCTCAAAGTGGTTCTAGCCGTTTTGAAACCACCTCTAGGATAGAGAAGGAGCTGTTCTCTGACTTGTTACAACGGTTATGATTTGACTCTGCTCCTCACTGGCAAATATGTGATGATTAAAAAAAAAAAACAGTATGCACTTTGGATATTAATATTGTTTTTTATTTTATTTTAGGAGGAATTATTCATGTTCTGAAACTTTAAGACTTAAAATTGAAAAAGAAAAAAAGCACACAATACATTCAGTGTTAAGGGCTTTAAGAACAAAATACACGTTAAAAAAAAAGAGACAACAATCAGAATGTTTTGCTGCTGTTGCAAAAAAAAAAAAAAAAAAAAAAAGAACAAAAACAAGAAAATGTTTTGAAGAATCCTTTGTAATATTTTTGAGCCACTGTGATTTGTATAAAAAGGAACAAAAAAGTATGGAAAAACTTGCTGTTTCAGTATTTTAATGTTTGACTTGGCTTTTAATAAATCTTAACTGAAAACTTTGACCACATTTTGTCAGATTCCCTTTTTTCTTTTTTTAATTGCATCGAATTCACATATGTACTGTAATTTATCAAACTGTAAAAGTATGTCTCGTAATTCATCAAATGGAAGCATTGTTTGATACATGAACTGGTATGAGGTGGTGTTAATTAAACACCCTTATGAATCTCCCTGAGCAACAAAAAATATGGAAGCAGGGTTTTGTATTTGTAATTCAGATTATAATAAAATGTGCTGATTTAAGAGGCACTGTATGGTTTTCAGCATGTTTTGAAGAGAAAATTCTAAATCAGGAATCTTCCATGAAATGACCAGGACACTACCTGTGACTGACCAATAGATGGGGCCAGAGGCCTGTAGTATGTTGCTCAGTCTTTGACACGACAACCCTAGTGGTAGCTTCTATGTTTAGACATGTTCTGTTTATTTGCCTTTATTGAAAGACAGTGCACATGCTCGGATCAACCACACACAGAATACACACATGCACACTGCACAACCCACTAATACGCACACACAAACCAAACAAACTACACGCATACACTACACTCAGCACATACATTACAGTCTACACACACAAGGCACTTTTGATGGGCAGCTGACATGATGCCTCATTTTACAGTACTCGGTTGAAAACTGAAATTTATTTTTATCTTCATAAAAGTTTAATTAATAATGAAGGATAGTGTGTTTTAATGGTCACTTTATACTCAAGAAAAACATTTCATAAACCATTTTCAACTTGAATGTGCAAGTAATGCAGTAATTGTAAGCGTCAGTAAAATAAACAATGATGCCTGAGAATGGGCATTGTTTCACAGGGGTTTACTTTCCTGAATGATGCTCACTGATATCACTTAGATTTCAGGAAACTCATCATAGTGCATTATATTTAGTAATTAAAAACTTTCTTACAGCGTGATGTAAAAAAAAATCTGTTTTATAAATGAATAATTTCATGGACACCACTATGGTCTCTTTCATCAGATCATCATCATGATGTCTGTCAGATGTTTGAAATGTGTATGTGAAAGCCAAAAGGTGACCATTCATCTATTAATTTCAGTAAACAATTTCATACTTTTAGGTGAACCACAGGGCTGTTCATTTTTTCCGCGGTCTTGTGGTGTAACATATCTACATCATTAAAGTAAAAAGATTTTAAGGAAAAATTATTTAATCATAGAATATATGTACATATATATAATGAAAGGGTAACTATTATGAACAAGGTCTCCGAATGGCCACAAAGCTGTAAATGTCCTGTCACGTGACGGCACTGTCCTGTGGTGTGACATGACTTACCTCACCAAAATACCTTTAAAAAATCATAGTTACTCAATTATGATCTTACAGGTATATAATTTGGGTTACTTTTCTAAATTCATGAAGCTACGTGTTTCCCTTTTTTTGTTTAATTAATGTATATGTTGGATGCATAATCCTAATGAAATCTATATTAAAAGTGAATTTTTAATTTGTTAGGACATGAGCAAGAAGGGACAAAGAAGTACTGTGAGAGGAGATCCTTAGAGAAAGAGGGAGAAAGTAAATGAACTGTTTTATAGCAAGAGACAATTGGTGAAGCGATTGCCTTTCTGACTTATACTCTTTGTAAGTGAGATTAATTTCGTACACACATTGTTTTGAATACATTTGGTAACAGCTGTCTCTTTGATTTATTATCAGGTATCATGAATGGAGGACCAAATGTGATCTAAAGATGAGAGAGGTGAAAGATGTGGAGATGTAGTGTGGGAGGAGAAAGCAGTGGAGAAGTGGAGTAGGGGGAGGAAGAAGTGGAGAAGGAGATGAAAGGAACAGAGAAGGAAACAAAAGGAGAGCAGGGGAAGGGGGGGCTAACAAATAAAAATGATTTTGATTAACATGAGTTAATGTTAATGATCATTGTTCATGATGTTCATGTTCATTATTCATTCTTTTAAAATGTTTTAATTAAGGTTTTTTTGTTACTTTTCATACATTACAACGATTGAGATCTCAAACCGAATTACATTGTTTCTGTATTCAATACACAAGATATATTCCACTTTATTATACTTTCATATATCAAACACAGAAACCTCATACCCTCCACGTATGTTCAGTGTCGAGTTTATTGGGAATATCACCATTGAAACAGATCACTGCTACCGACAGGGAGTCTCATGGCTGCGGGACACCATGTAAAGCTTGTACTTGTGCACTGAGGGATCCAGTTACAGTTCACCTGAATGTTTGTAAGGTTAAAATATGTGAACACAGTCAGAGTGTGGTACAGTTGTTGGTACCAGGTGCATTGGGTTCAGCACTTCTTGGCTTTTCATGCACAATACTGACTAGAGTTTACAGAGAAGACCCTCATGGAAGAAAAAAAGTGAAACTTCAAAAGTGCATACTTCAGAGGAAGTGCCCTTTTTCTTTAAAAGGTCTACTATTAATGCCCACATTTTAATCACACTTCAGTGTGTACTAAATGTACTATTTTGGAACAACTTATTTGAACTTAAGTACATTTAAGTTATATTTGATTCAAATTCTAATACAAATTAAATACACTAAAAGCTACTTCAATATGTCATTTTGGGACACTTAAGATGCACTAAAAACAATTAAATATGTACTTCAGGGGTATTAAATGAGTGTAGTTGTTGTACTCTTTCAAGATACTTCTTGGATGTGTTAATACGGGGTATATATATATATATATATATATATATATATATATATATATATATATATATATATATATACACTAAACTGTAACTTATTTGTTTCTATATTACATTGAAAAGTCACTATAAGACTTCTAAAATTACAACTATGCATAACTTAAGTAGGACAGAAGTATAGTATTGATCTCAGAAAGCATAGTTCCACAACATATTCTCCAAGAATGCTTCTAAATCACACTCTTCTAAATAACATCCACATTTACAGCATCTTTCATAAGTTAGCAAAAAAATCTGTTTCCGTTATTTGTGATATTAAGGTTTTTTTCTTTAATATTAATCTAAACTCACACATATCCCATCTAACCTTTATTGGTATAGGAGGGGAACTACATCATTCGAGAGGACAGTTACATTCATGGTGCACAGATAATGCTCAGCTATCACATGAATTAATCAGCACAACACAAACACAATCTAAATGTGCTTAAGTTACCATCACAAGGAAGCTCCTTTTTTTAAAAGATCACCTAAGTGTGTCAAAAAATACAGTCATTGAAATGCATTCCAGGACAGTGTGCTAAAGTAATACTTGAAATGTGTTCATTTAAAATATATTTTTTGAAAACACATTAAAGTATGCTTAAAGTGCATGTAATTAAAATACATTAAATTAAAAACATACTTTTAGTATTCTTTGGATACTTCAAATATACTACTAACATATTTAAGTATACTTCTTTTTTCACAAGGGGAGGTAATTCCAGTGAAGAGATGATTGCCAACATTGGCCAACTGTGAGATGGTTTGTCAAATCCTGGTTGCTGTTGTATTGTGCGGGTAGCAGAGACAGGATTTGGTGTAAGCATGAGTCCCCTGACCCGTCCTGTCTGGTGCCAGGGGTACAGGCTGGTAGTAGCAGTGTAGTGTTGGAAAGAATGCTTTCCTGGCACGTCCAACCGAATAATTTTGCACACTATTGCTGACTAGGTACACCTCTTTATGGCCACAGTTTACCCTTCATCACATGGACACGTCCAGCAGGAAAGTGCACCAAGTCACAAAGCAATAAGCATGTGCTGTCTCAGAATGGACCCATGGACATGACATTGAGTTCACTTGCTCCATGGAAGCAATGAGGATTTAACCTGGTACAAGACAGCTGTAGCTAATACACTTACCCCTGCACGAACATCACACATACCACACTTACTATTGACATAATACACATACACACACACATGCATGAAAGCACACACACTTATACACACACAACAGACACTACACACTCATTACCTCTAAAATTAAAGGCACACAATCGCTTAACAACTGCAATACTGCAACTACAGCACCTACTGTTTACACTGCTACCATAAAGACATACTTCAGTTAGTCCTTTTTCTTTATAGAGTCAGTGTTCTCATCCCTCTCTGCGTGTTTTCAACCTTACACAGACTTATGACAGTTTTGGCAGCAACGTTTTCCTGCCTGCTTTGTTTCTCCATACTCCAAGGCTGTTTCTACACACACACACACACACACACAGACGGCGTGGCCAGGGAATGCTGAATCAGCATTGAGTGACTGGCGTTTGGCGTTTGTAAACCACAGCATATGCCAGACCTCCCTTAAACCTCCCCAGGCAGACCATCCAGAGACACACTCTCTCTCTCTCTCTCTCTCTCTCTCTCTCTCTCTCGGCACTGCAGATGAGTTGAATCTGTAACAGCGCCTGGGTCCTGTTTTTGTCAGAACCTCGTAGAAGACTTGTGTAGTTGTGGTGGCTTGTGGTGGCACTTGTCTGTGATGTGGCTGACTGGTTTTACTGAAATTCAGTCGGATGGGGATTGCTTAAACATCTCTTCTCACGTCATTCGTCCCTCTGAGTAAGCATCCAAGGCAAGCCAAAAAATAACAAAAAAAAAAAAATTTCCAGAAAGCCTTATGAGAGACACTGGTCACGTATGCTCTTTAATTGATGCCATACATTGCCCAGAGTCTTTAAGAGAGTTGTGTTAAAAAAAAAAAAGTTTATTACTGGGTGTGATTGGTTGTGTGTATAGCTGGCCTGTGTGGTGTGTTTCTGAGACACTGATTGCAGGCCCAGACTCTGCATGAGTTTCTCCCTCTGCGTATGACATCATCACAGAACCCACATACCCAGTAAAGGGGCTACGACATCACTTCCTGTAACTTTTACACACACATCTACAACATTTTTGATGCCTCTCACGGTAACATTTCCCAGCAGTGGACATAGAACAGACTGTTCTGATTGGTTGAATCAGTTTCTAACCGTAAACTATAAAATGCTGTGAGAAAATGATCAGGAGGGATTAGTGTCTTTAAACATCGGGGAAAAATTACAAACATATTTCACTTAAAATAGCCAACGTGTTGTTCTTTTACAAATGTCTTCCATACCGTATCTAGGCAGCACTGTTTCTGTCTGACACATCGAAATACCTCCCTCTTTATCACTCTGACAGAAATTCTCCGCAGTGTGAGAACTAAGGCCTCAAAGAAAATTCTCGCTGTATCAGCTCGCTGTGGCTTCGTACTCACATATCTCTTTAATGAGATCATAGTCTCGTCCACTGTGAAGTTGTTCCAGGCTGTCAACATCGGGGCATAAGGACTGAACTGACGTGTCAAATTCTAAGACACGTAGAAAAGGCTTTTTGTCAGACTTTGTCATAAATCTGATTTTCGTTAAAACACGCAAAAGTGGCATACTACAGGAAAACAAAAACCAGCCTGGTGAAAGCTTCAAGGGGTTAATGAGGACAGCATGTCAACACGGTTTCTTCAGAATAGTGTGGATTCAGAGAGTTCAGCAAACTGTAATTTTGAAGAACTCCTACGGTTTATAGGTTTCTCCTTTTATTTCTTTTTTTTTATTCTATGAATAGGGCCTTGGAAACCCACCAACACACTGACTCATGCTCAGATCCATTACACAAATAGCCAACATTCAAGCTAGACATAGTCAGAGCCCAGGGGTCCAATACTACTGCATGCCTTAAATTTTCCCTCATGTCTCCCATGCAGTTACGCATTCCTGCATGTCAGCGTGTTCCTTAGCCCTTGCCCAGGGAGACGGATGGTTCGTTCATACTTGCCCTTTACTGATGAAGAACATCGGTTCCACTCAAACTGACCGTGGTCCAAATTATTCCCTTCACAAAGACACACAGAGGCAAGCGTTGGTGCCAACTTGGGTGCCATCTGAAACGTACACATGCATGTGGAACACATACTGTCCCATTGGTGCTTAAAGAACACCACTACGATTGCCCATGCGTTTGTGGTAGATCACCAAGTTGTAAACTATGAAAGATCAAAAGCACAGATCTGTGAGAATGAAAATGTGCAGCGGTGCTCTGAGTAAATGACGGGCATTCCATGATGTCAACTCTCACGTAACAATGGCCCACCTCACAAAGCAAGACCCGGGAAATCCTTGACTAACCTGAGCATTGTAGCAGCAAGCACAGAGGGGCCCTGAGGTAACCACATCTTTCTGGATATACCACCTTTGATTTATAGGAAATCTGGAATTATCCAGAAGTAAGTGAAGGTGGCGGAGAATGCATTGACCGTAAATCTTATTGAGGACAGTACAGCGGTTCAACCGCCAAGAACTGGATCAACATTTCTTTAATATTGTGACAAGCAAAAGCCGGCAGTGAAATCTGAAGTGGGAATGCCCACTGTAATTTTAACACCGCTCAGACATTATATTTATAAGTATTTGTGTCCTACTATATATCTTGGTAAACTGTGACTGAATCTTTATAAATGTGTCTAGAACACAGGACACATGGAACGTTCTACAGACAATCCTAGTTCCATAAACAACCCACACCAGTTTCCATATCACAAACTACATTAAAACTACATTAAACTCTGCTTCCTACGGGTCTGTCTGTTCTCAGCGGTAAATCAGGATTCTGATGGTCGATTGCGGTCTTTCCGTCTTACTCCTGTGTCCCGTCTGGGTCTGGCATCACAGGTGTGGCTCAGGATGAAAATATACAGCACAAACTCTGATAGAGCAGAGATTGACGGGAGACCGGTTAAATATTGTCACATTAACACAAGGACAAAGGAAGATAACGACTGAGGGCTAATTAGTAAAACCATGTCTCACAGGGACTCTCCTCTACACATATCTTAAACTTTGTTTTCGTGACAGTAACTTATCCTTCCCCTTTGTTGGAATATCTTTGTCAAATGTAAACTGTCATTTCTCACCAGTTCCCAAAGCTCTGATTAAACCATATAAGACCATATAAATACCATCTGTTACAAAAGAGTGATGTATAGCTTTGATAAATTGATAAATTCCCCGCAGTTTATTTATTCTAAAAGTGTTTTTTTTTCTGCTCCTCGGTCACGCTAACTTTCTCCTTTTTTTTTTTTTTCTCAGCTCATGTTTAAAGCCAACCTGTAATGTAATCACATCTTTGGTAACTTTGTTAAGCTCTGTTTTCTTTAGATCTGTGTAGGATCAGGCCCGGTCATTTTTAGAAGCGATTTAGGATTCTGACGCTCCCTTCATCTTGTTTACTTTGGTAATGACTTTCATAAGCAGAGCAACCATGTAACAACACAAACCTCCAACGCTACACTGAATAAAGACCGAATCCGATAAAGGCCTTCCTGCTGAGCGGGCGCTGTGTTTGGTGCTCCATAGGTCATTGTCCCACAGAGAACAATGCGCATTTGTGTTTTTGCTGTGTTATGAATTACATGTAATTAAGCGCAGGCTCTCTAATCAAGTAAACTTTACTGAACAGCTGTGTAAATATTACATGTTCATTACATATGACATTTTTGAAGATTTTTTGGTCATGGCTCATTAGTTCCTCTGCATTTTATTGTAACTGTGTATAACTGTACAAACACTGAGCATGAGTGCATGCACACAACAGCTGTCTCAACTATTGTCCATAATGCATGCCTATATAATACTATAACACACAACAGCATAACACACAACACTACGACACACAACACTGTAACACACAACCCTGTAATGCACAACACTACAACACACAACACTATACAACACGCAGCAGCATAGCACACAACACTATAACACATAACACCGTATCACACAATACTGTAACACACAACAGTATAGAACACGCAACAGCTTAACACACAACACTACGACACACAACACTATGACACACAGCACTACAACACAGCACCACTATAACACACAACATTGCACACTACAACTCAACAAACCCCAACACTACACACCACAACACTATAGCACACATCACAACACCACCATGACACACAACACATGTTGGAGACCAGTTGAAGGACACCAATGATGATCAGGTTGCCAAAATATTTTGTACATTTTCTGTGAGATGTGCTTATGTTTTTGCAAACTTATGTATTATGTGGTTGCTACTGGTGTCAGCTCCCCAAATAGATCTGTTTGCTTATTGCATCCATCTGTGCCAATGATATTGTGACGTGAAAAAATATTGATAATAAAAGAGCAAAGTCTCAAACTAAAGTTCATGTAAATATCAGACACAGAAGATAACTGCTTATCTGACAAACAAACAGGCAAATAACAGAATGTAGTTCTCATTCTGCTGTCATATGCAGGTTTTTCACTCATTTCTTTTGATTTTCCTATAATTCTAATCAAAGCCCCCCCCCCCTCCCCCATCCCCTCGACCTGAACTCTATCTGCTTTGTCTTATCTTCTCTGAGTGGTCACCAGGGAGAACTACTCCAGGTCCCGTCAGCAGTTTCCCCTCCCAAACCCTACTTAGAGTCACGCAGTCAAAACAACAACAACACGACTCCCATTCCACTGACTACAGCCTCCAGAGGTATGAAGCAAACAAGCGGAAAATGCCCAGCACACGCTGAAGCATGTCAGGGTGCGACAGGAGGGAGCCCAGCGTGACATGGCTGAACCGCAAAACTTAAAAACCCTCAGCATTCATGAAAAAAAAAAAGCTCATTTGGTTTGACTAGAAAAAGCACTGGGTGTCTCCTCACTCTGGAAAGAATTACTAATCGTTCCCTCGCTCTTGGAGTTCATTATGTGGTCACCTGGCCAACACACACCTTTTTTGTACTCCAGTGAGCCTCACAGCGATTGGTTAGAGACAGAATTTTTTAAAGACTTAGATGTAAACAGCTGTGTCAACACTAGGCCCTGATCTTTTGCTGGAAATGTCAGAGTGAAACTGTGAATCTACTAGGTCAGCATTTTTAATGATAATTTGATTGATTTGGGGGTAAAAAAACAACCTGTTATTTTTTTTAAAGTAGGGAGACAAAACAGAGATAGAGATAGAGGGAAATAAAAGAGAGAGAGAGAGGATGTGTGCGTGTGAGAGAGAATGAAAAACAGAAAGCAAAGACAAGAAAGAGAGAAAGAGAAGAGAGAAATTTCCAGGCAAACCATACATGTAGAGGTTGATTAAATACCTCTGTGGGTTTAACCTGTAATGCGTCACGGTTCAGTCTAAAATGATGAACAGACTAGATTCTACTCCTGTGCCCTGAAAAAAAGAGAAAATTCCAAAATTCCATAAAGTCATAAATTCTAGACCCACTGGTATAGAAAACCTATATTTTTATCTATACGTTCAGAGATAAGCATTCCTGCCATAGTTATGTGCAATATTTTCCCCAAAAAATGACTGACACAGGGTGAAGGGGAGCACAAAATCCCGAAAAAGGCCGGAGAGGAGCAGAGTAACGCAAAACACATTAGCAACCAAGAGAAATGACTGTGTGAGGGCAGAGGTCAAACGGTGATCTTTGACCTGCATGCATATCTCTGAGGCGTATTGACCTTACTCTCCTTTTCAGGTCTAAACCCATAAGCCCATGGCAGCGTCCCTGACTGGTATGTGTGTAATTTTCTGACCCAGACCAGTAAAGACAGTGGTTTTGACTTTGAGAGACAGCCCCACTCCTGTTCACTCAGTCTTTAGACACTGAGTCTTTGGATAATATTACACCTATGGAGTAATGAATTGCTTGCCAAACCAGAAGGTCACATTTAGTAAATCTTAGAATGACAGTCTTGTAAATATCTATTAGAGACCAGTGATGATTTCCTTAAACACTGACTTCATTCACTTTCATAAAAAAAAAACAAAAAACAAACAAAAAAAGCTATGAAGTGCTTTTTTAAGTTCTGAAAAAGTAGAGGTAGATTTTTCCTGTTTGAGAGTGCACTTTGACAGATTTTTTTTTAGTCATATCAGGGACAGTACAGACAGTAAAGATGCTGCTGTACATCAAGACATGTAAGAGACATAAAAAACCAAGCTGCCCCCACTCTGTCCCCCCCGCCCCCCAAAATAAGCTTTAGCATCTTAGCCCCTTCCTCCTCACCCCCTGCTGTCTGTGTCCACTCTGAGAATACACCAGAAGGATGACTAGCCACACTCACGAGCGGTATTTCAGTAACACAGAGCAGTAGACATCAATCCCACAGCAACGAACATGAACAGGAAACTGCATGGATGGGAGAGGATTCTAAATATGGAATTAGCATTTCCTTCTACAGCGGGACGTACAATACAGTACTCACACCACAGTAGTCAGGAGCTCCACACCAACATCCTGTCACTGCTCCAACAGAAGTGGGAAACAGGTAGCGACAGGCACTGGCCAATCCAATGCCAGCCCTGACAGAGATGACATTTACACCTCTTCATTCGTAACGTTTAAGACCAAAATGCGATAGTCTTATGATATAATTGTCTTATGAATAGTCTCATGAAAGATTGCTAAAGTTGTGGTGAAAGATCAAGAGGAAAACAGAGCAGACATCAAAAGAGCCCCCAGCAATTTGTGTGCATGCAAATAACACCCTACGTTTCCACTGCAATGCTGGAGAAAAACAGATTAAAAGACAAGACACAAAAGAAATGGTCCAATCAGAGGCCATCAAGAGCTTACAGAGGTCTCAAAGAAAATCACCAGTGGTCCTGCAACTTAGTCTTTTCATGTCAATGTTCTGAAACACAGCTGCATGTGAAAGAGATGTGCAGTGGAATGTATGTGTGTGTGAAATGTGCAAGTGTGTGTGTGTGAGTGGGGCTCTCTGTGTGTGTGTGTGTGACTTGGTACAATATTATCCAGACAAGCAGTCATTCTGAAACAGGGAAACAAACCCATTTGTCTTATTTAAAATGCCGACTGCCTCAAGTTCACTTCCCATGAAATTGGGGCTGCTGATTGTATGAGCGATGAGGGGTCTCTAGATGGGACCCCCCTGTTGACTGTTAGCCAAGCCTGGCGGGCGGCAGCAGTGAATGGTCTCTCCTTGCTCAGTGGTCAAAATTGCTCTCTTCACTGCTTTCTCAGATCTCTCTCTCTCTCTCTCCCTCTGTCTTCTGTCCACTTCCCTTCAGACTCAAAAAGCAGTATAAAAATGACCGTTTGAAACATGAATCTCCGTCAAAGGGCGAGTCATCAGTGGGTCGTATCACAACGGAGGATTCTTCAACGAGCTGGATAACTTCAAACTAAAATTCAAAACTGCCCATAAGTAGGAGCAGTAGCAACATTCCTATCGACTGGACTTGTTTTCCAGCTCAATGTCACCCTGTTTTGTTGGAGAATTTCAAGAGAAACCCTGCTTTGTAGCTCACCCTATTTGTGTGTAAAATACGGCAGTTTAGGATGCTCTGCGCAGAACAGATTTTATGCATGCTTTCACACATATATTTCCAAAACTAGATGATGTGTGGGGAAATGATTAAAGTACATATCTCCTGAAAGCACGATCCTGACAAATCATCTGAAATTGTGCAACTGCGATTTTCTCCCTCGACAGGAGGTGGGGCGTTTGAGAGATCTTTTTTTTCTTTCTTTTTTTTTTTCAAAACTTTGCTGCGGTGTATTGTTAAAACCGATGCAGACTCGGGCAGCGAAGCGCCTCCTTGCTTGCTTGCATAGCAAAACCTACTCTGGTGAAAACGTGCACCTATTTGCATATTAAACACATTATACGCCCTTGATAGCGCGCGAGGATATCGGCTCGGCCGATTCCCTGTGGACACAAAGCAGAAGGCCGTTGTAGAAGTAAGGAAAACTGGATTGCGTTAATAAACATCGAGATGGCACTGCGACCGATTAACCTGGACACCTTCAGCTTGTCTCTGCTCACTGCCAAAGAGGACATCCTAAACCCCCGCGCATCTACTAACTGGTAGAGTAATAGCTACGCTAACATAATAGCAAAACTGTACTATACATTATACAAACGAGTCCGTACTGTAAGGGATACAGAACTGGAAGTCGTACGTATTGCGCAACTGTTGTTCTATTTGTTTTTTGTGTGTTATACAGATTTTTCAAAGTTGAAATACTGAACACCGCGTTCAAAGAATGCGATGAAGTGGGTCCATTATGTCAGATGTTGTTCAGGACGTTGTAATTACAGCCGGATTGATTCATATTTCTTCACATTAAACATTTCTTCACATTTTAGTAGGCAAACCTGCGCGCCGCGGTGGTTTTGCTGTCTCTGAACAAACTTTTTTTTCTTACTGATGTGTGGATGACGCACAATTCTTAGTGACCGTTAGTTCGGCAACATCTTCACTTCTCTGTGGACTGGAGGTCATTCATGCCATGGTCAATCAAAAACATTTCTAACGAATACGTAATACTTTTATTAATAGCCAAATATTATTTATTAGAAAGACCGTTTGCTTAGGTTTTATTTGCCATCTTGTTTTGGGCACGAACACACCGAGAAGCCCAGTAATAGTCGAGTGGAGTTTTGCAAGCGGCTGAACTTAAAAAATTATTAATTTTCTTGCAAACTGGGTTCTCTTGCAAACTGTGCGTGCGCGCGCGCGTCTGTGTGTATGTGTGCTATGAGAGAAACCACCGAACTCCTCCCCTACTTTACGACTTTGCATTTAGCTATGATGTCATTTTTCGCTCTCTCTCAGTGGAATTGTTCTGGAATCTGATCGTGAAAAAGTACACTTTGCCTCTTAAGTTAAGTTTAATGCCTCGTTTCACAATCATGTTTGCATAAAAAATGTACAGACATGTCGATGTAGTGCCGACTCATTCTCTTGTGTGGTCTGTTTGTTGATTTATCGCAACGTTTAAAGATAGGCAAAGTAAGGAAAGCTATTATTGACAGATAATGCAGATGAACCCTTTGGCACATGCTTGTTTGAATGCATGCGGAGCTAACCACCCGTTTCTGGTGTCTTTCATCACGGTTCCAGGCTTTTCTAGTCAGATTCCTAGTAACACTATGATCAGAGCCAAACAATAGCATTCAAGTTTTGTCCTTATTGAGTTATGCAGTTAACTGAATTTGTCCGGAAAGGAATGCTTACACACAGGATTCCAAAACGCTTTTTTAAAAATAGCCTTCATTATTTTTAAAACATACTTGTTGTATTTGAAACATATTTTGTTCACCCGATTCACTTATTCATTTGTCAGTCATAACACGTTCTGCTGTATTGATCCCTGCATTTGTCATAGGTTAAATCTCAACAAAACGAGTTATTATGTAATTTCTCTTTAATCTGGTATTGCTGATGGGGGCTGATAAATAAATAATCCATCATGTCTTTGATCATAATTATAGTTTGCTACACAGATCACTCTGGACCTCAGGCAGAGACCCAACCTTACCCCTCACTCCGTCTTGCCTTGTAGCATAGCACACAGAGAGACAGACAGGGGAAAAAATTTAATTCTTGTCATTTCAGTGAAGGCGTAAGTGTTTGGATCTGACAGTTGTGTCAGTTTGTCTTTCCCAAACATGTCAGGGCCTGATATCGAACACTCAATGGTGTCTTTATGCAACTTAACCAAGGTTATTCTCTCTTTGGACTCTAAACAGCACAACTCCTAAAGCCTCAAGACATCCCAGCCCTGGCAGCCGCAGGAATACGGGCAACTCCCCCCCCACCCCTTTTTTTTTGTGTTTGCTCCATACGCTTAATCTCCGTGGAAACCCATTCAGAAACTGCGGCGGCTGAGTCCTCAGGCGATCCGACTGTCTCACAACCAGTCAGGTCCATTCATGCACTGCTGGCCACTGGGGGAAAAAAAAAAAAAAGCTAAAGAGTTTTTATGTGTGGGGTTTGAGCCAATGAACAGAGTTTTAAAAAGTTTTTTTGTTTTACCACATAGTGTAACAGTTCACTTTTTCCAAGAGCTGAGTTTTATATGTAACACATAGATTCACTCTCTGGATGATGATGATGCTGATTAAGGAGTTCTGAGGAACCCTTTGGATCAAGTTCACCATTGGTATTGTGTGGTAACTCAATGTCAGGGCTTCCTAGCTGTGTGTATTTAGGTTAAGACAAAGCGAAGGGTTGAAGAGGTTGATTTGAGATCTTCTGACAGGAGCTTATTGTAAACAGTGATCTGGTCTAATCCTGTCTAATGAGTCCCCGGGCTGAACTTAAAAGGCACACGAAACAGCTGATTTAAAGAAAAAAAAGTCCCTTTTCTGACCTAGAAATTTTTTTGGTACTTTTCTCACTTTTTCCTTTGGTTAATGCAGTCTGAACTAAATCTGGCCCATCCTCTGGTCAGAAATGTTCTTTCTTAGTGTTGCACCGCTCAGTAAAATTTGATCTGAACCAAGGACAGTTTCTAAAAGTTGAGAAGAATAATCTACCACTGTGGATTAAAAAAAAAAAAAAAAAAAAGACAAGAAAAGATTCATGTTTGAATTCAAGCGTGATGCCTGTGGTTAGAGCTGTATGTTTGTGTTTGGATTCTGGCACTAAGATCATCGTCGGAAAATCATCTGTCTCGCTTCATGGGGGGATCTTTAGAGGAGGAATTTCGATCGTTCCGTCTTTTATTTCTCGTCTTAGGAAAACGTCTTTCCTGCATCTGTGCTGAAGAATGAGTTCATAAAACATCTGCCTCTCTTCAGTGAGATACACTGGCAAACTCTCCTCTAGCTCTGTGGAACTCCGGCCAGCTGCTGTGTTTACTGTGCGTGAATATGTGTGTAGAAAAAGTCTGTAGACTTGATTAGAAACGTTATGTAGAAACCTCATCAGTACTGATGTAATAATTGTTACAACTTGACCCTAAAGAAATTCGGAGCTGCGTTCTTCCTTGTGAGTTTCCTGAATTGATTTGTGGAGGTTTTTGCTTGTTAGACAGTTTTCCATGAGATTAAAAAAATGATGATGGTGTAATCAGTTCTTACAACATCTCTCTCCTTCTCTGTCTGTCTGTCTGTCTCTCTCTTTCTCATACACACACACACAGACACACACTCTAAATCAGGGGTCTCAAACTCCGGTCCTGGAGGGCCGGGGTCCTGCTGTTTTTCTTGTAGACCAACTAAATAGAATCTCTGATTGGCTGAAGAGTTTCCACACCTGTTTACAAGGTGAAAATCAACAGCTAACTAAGAGGTGAAAACAAAAATCAGCAGGACCCCGGCCCTCCAGGACCGGAGTTTGAGACCCCTGCTAAATAGATCCAGCCTATCTAGTCCCTGTCATAGTAAAGAGTTATGGAGAACTGCATGAAACATCTTCTGTTTAGTTGAAGGGAACTGCACTGGGCTGGGACTGTGTTGTGAAGTGCATCCAGTCAAAAGTGTAATATCACTGTAGTTTGTATGGTGTTATGGGAAAGGGCCAAACTCCAACCTCACGATTCAGAGCTTCCATGTATGGTTCCCATGCTGGCATGACACACCATTCCACCTATCAGAGACGCGTTGTCATACACACACAATTTTTTTTTTGGCCATCTTTTGCCTACTGCACATGGCTGTTTTAAAAATACTTTCAAGTAACGGTATGTTTTAAATAGCATTGACTTCAGCATGCCCGAGACTCCTTGCTCTTTTACAAATCTACACACCCAATCTCTCCCTCTCTCTCTCTCTCTCGCTTTCTCTCTCTCATGCTCTTTGGTCTCCTGGGAGATGACTCACCTGTACCTATTACAGGTGAAGGGTTGGATTGCAGCCTGGCTCAGGTGTTTCGGTCTCTTTAGCTGCCAAAGATGCTGTTTTAGCACTAGCTACTGCATGATTCAGAAGCTGAGAGGTGCTAGAATGTCAGGTGACTTTTGACTGAGGATACAGAGTGCTTCCTGACCTAACACACTTGGAAATCGCAACTTGGTTAGAGCTTACCTCATATTTGCACATTCTAAATTATCCAGTTTTAATTGGTGCTTAAAATCAACCACTCTTGTCAAAACTGTAGCTTGCTAACACTTCTGGGTCATTATGGCACCTCTGCAGAATCAGACACCTTATTCAAGGTAATTTACTACACTGTGTGACGTTTACTGACTGCAATAAACTCTTCAGAGGTAAATGACTGAGCAATTAAGTAATCAGATATATTGTACTTTGAAGCACCTTGTCAGTGGCCCCAAAAGGTAATGTACGTGAAGCAGGAAGTAAGCATTGAGTTCCCTTACTGTAAATAGAGTGCTGGGTTTATTGGTCTGTGTTATGATAAACATAGGTGACCATAAGTGGTTTTAAATTGACCGCACAATAGTGCATAAACGCCTCTGTTACTGTGGTGTAGAGAACAGTGATACAATAAGTCCGGTAAAGGAGAAGTTTATCATAGCGGAAGCTGCTAGTTTGCCTCTCCATTTATGTAGCAGAGTAGACAGAGGTGTTGTGCTATTTACCCATAACTCCATCTTGTGGGATTTCATAAGACTCTAATCTCCAGCTTAGTCACAGTAAATGACAGTATTATTACTAATAGAATGTGTGTGTGTGTGTGTGTGTGTCTGTGTGTGTGTGTCAGAGAGAGAGAGAGAAATGGATTCCCCATTCCCAGCCCAGATTCTGCCAGAACATATGACAGATGTCTGTGCTGGAGGAGGAGGGGGAGCTGCAGGGCTGTGTTGGGAAGGACAGCTGCCCATTGGTTGTGTTGGGCAGCCGTGTGCAGGGAGTGTTGACAGAGTGGCACTGGGTATCGGTGTTGCCATGCCAAGCCAAACAACACAGCCAAGGTGTGATCACTCACCAGGGTGAGTCAGTGTTTTGCACTGGTTTCTCACCACAATCATCACTCACTTTCTCACAGAGTGAGGAAAAAAAACTGATTACCACACCTCACTTTAGAGAACGCGCGTTCTTAAAGATCGCCAAATCAGAGTGGCTCGGGTACATCAAACACCCTCATTAACAGGCTAGAATTTTATCTCTGAAAATCTAACCCAGTGGTTTTAAAAAAGGGGGGTTGATTAAGTGTTTGGCACTGGAAGGGGGCAGACTATGTAGGTAACAGAGAGAAGTGCAGTTTAAAATTTGTGTGGCTACATGGAGTGGAGTAACTAGGGGCCAATTGCCTAATACACCAAAAAAAAAATAGTAGTAGAATGAATAATTTACAGAAGCTGATTGGCTCATGGGCACAAACTGACTACTTCTTCACAATTTACCCTTTGAACCATACACAGACCCTGAGGTCCCGATAAAGAGAAGAGAGCGTGCTGTTTCTCGGACAATGGCTGGCAGTGTATTGGTTGGAAATTAGCGCCTCTGTCCCTCTCTTTAGAATGGAAAATACCATTCAGTGCAATGAGAAAACATTTATTCATTTCTGCCAGTTGAATAGACCAGAGACTTTGAGGCTAAAACAATGCAGCATGTTGTATTCTGCGTTACAGTGCTGTCTCTACATAGATGGGATGAGCATAGCTCGCATAGCATAGTGTGAGGACTGTGGCTAGGCTAACTCTGAGGGTTGTGTTTGGCTAGGTAACCACAGCAACTGTGGCCCAAGTTTGGTTACTCTAACTCTGATGTGACAGTTTTAGCCAGCCTAACTGTGGGCTGGCCAGTGAGACTATGCCATCACATGTGTCACTTCAGAGGTTCAGTTTGATGGCACATCTGTAGAAGTTACTGTTTCTTTTCTTTCACTGGAACTACTCAAATTTCACCAGTCAACTGAAGTTCTCTGAGGTATCTATTTGCCCCTGTGGTCTCATGACCACATTGAACCCTAGCAGGGTGGGCTGTATTTGCATATTTATAGTGCTGGGTAAAGTTAAAAAGCTATTGTTAAATATGCTGATCTCAGCACGTCTGTAATATAGTAACTTGGTGTCTAGGTTTCATACAAAGAGAGGTTTAATTTTCAAAACATGAGCAATTAGGCTTTGCTTCTTAAACTAATTGAAACGTATTACTACTGCTCCCTTTCAACAGTAAACGCCCTAGGCTCTTGCGTTTTGACACAGTGCAGTCTTTGGGCTTAGGGCGGACTAATATCTAACTGTCTTGTAAAGACATGTTTGTCCTTGACCACAAATTGTTGATTTCTTGCATACAAATTTCCCTTAAGCTGGGAAGATATTGCAATCATCTATTTATTTGTGATATATAAACATGACCGATTTGGCATTGCTGATATTGACAAATTGAGCCTTTTGTGTGGAAAAAAGTGTGACTTAAGCAGGGAGGAAACAAAAAAACAACCTTAAAGGTATTGAAGAGGTCACTCTAAGTGCATCCAGATTACACACACACACACACACACTGTTCTCTGCACACCTTCTTAGTAACACAGTAGCCCCATGATCTCTGTGGGTGGTAGTGCTGTGAGAGGCTTACACGGTGGAGCTGTTTCTGCCTTGTGGAGCAGGGGCCAGCGTCTTTGAACTCCTGTTCTCCAGCATGTCACCGATAAACACCCCTGTCTCATTGTGTATTGCCTCCCCTGCTGTTAGCACTCTTAGTCTCCTCTGCTTTGAACCTGTTGGCTATTATGAGCTAATTCAAGCCAGATACTAAGATGTTAACCTTTAGAAAAACGCTATTACAGCCTGTACGGGCTACTGTGTGAAAGGAGTGGGTTTAGATTGTGATACTGTACATGCAGGTGGTTCTGCAGGTGACACACCTACACAGATACCTGTACACACCCCCTTTACAGTGCATGTCATGCATGTGTTCCCACAGCCAGTAAGACTGAATAATCAGATATTGACCTTTATTGGGTGGTGTGTTCTCTCAGTAATCTATATTGTTAAAAGAGTGTGATTGTAAACCTCTAAAAAGAGCACAGCTGTTAGGAGCAGGAATGTGAGTGTTGAGTGTAAGTCGGTTGATGAATGTACAGCCAAAAACATGCGACGGAGACAATTTATGCAAGATGTTTTGCTCAAATGTGACTTCAGATGTTAATTTCCAAAACACCAAATTGTTCCCTCGCTACTTGTTACTGCAGCAACAGTTTCTTTAACAGCATAATCTTTCTCTTTTAGCTCAATCAGTTGTGATGACAGCTATTTCCCTTTTATCTCTGTTATCTGAAGTTTTGATCTGGAGATTGTGGTGTGTTTTTACTTTTTAAGTGCCACAGGGGGGCCTCTGCGAGGGTGTGTGTGTGTGTGTGTGTGTGTGTGTGTGTGTGTGTGTGGGGTCCTCAGTGAGAAAGTCTCCCGCTGACTGTTTCACCAACGCACGGTGCTGTAGAGACCTGGAATCTTTAATCACCACACACAGACGCAGCGAAGGAAAAACGTCAATACAAACAGCCTTTGTTCCCAAACACGCACTCAGAGGACTGGAGCAGAGAATTGCACCCACTGGCCATCTCTTATTGTTTCATAGTGCTGATGCCAGTTGTTAGTTGTGTTAGAAAAGGTTTTTTTTTGTTGTTCTATGGATTTTGTGTCTGTTCCATAGATTGTGCTTAATGTTTTTGTGACATGTCAGCCTTTTGAATACAATCCAAGTGTTTTTCTAATGCTTTTAGTGTTTCCGATATTGGTACAGTGTGTGTTTTAGAACCCTCAGCCAGATTGGATCTTCCTCAGAAACCACAAACAGTGCAGGGATTATGGTAGAAGTCCCAAAATTTTGTTTTTGAAAAATTTCCATGATGAATCGGCGTGTTTATCTTGGTATTGAACTGCATGCTGCATGTTCCCTGAATTAAGGGAGAAAAATTCTCACCGGTCATGGTTTTGGAAAACTGTCAGGGGATCATCTCAGTCTTTCACTGCAGCTGAAAACATGCTTCCAGATAAAGGCAATGACACTTTAGAGAAATGCCTGAGGATTCAAACAGGAATAACACTGAGTTGGCAAAATAAAGTCACGGAAGTTCTAATTCATAGCCTAAAAGGTCACAGCCTAGACACAGTTAATTTGAACTTGTAAGATCTGGAGAGAGGAGACAAGAAGCTGATCCTTGTTGTAAAACTCGATATTCAGACACTGACAAGCTCTGAATGTGAGAAGGACTCGGAGCAGAGAGTCAGGCCTGCCGAAACGTGGAAGTTCTTGCCCCGTTTTGCATTGTTTTGGCTCAGCTCTAGTGTTCTTTGTACGAGTGCCAGAGGGACTGTGAACAGCCCGCGATTAATCTTTCCAAATTTCCAGAGGGATAATCGTTATTATCATCGAAATTACTCTATGTTTATGAAATCACCAGCCCTACTTTTTTGTACGACCTTCCAAGAGTCATTTAAAAACAATGTTTAATTACTGAGTTAAAAAAAGAAAGTTTTAACAAAGATTGAGTTTAGGAGGGACTCGCAGAAGAGTTGAGTGTCTTTTATGACTCAGATGTGTGTGTAATAGCCACTCTTTGGCTCTGGGTCAGTAATGGGTGTGGGACTGTTGTCCTGACATGAGTTTTATCCGGAATGGAAAGTGAATTCTTTGGAACTAAGGTGGAGGTATTAGAGGTGGGAAAAGCTTATCTGTGGTCTTGTAAAGAGAGGAAAAGGAAAATGAGTGGTCGAAGCAAAAGGAAGGAATAGAGGGTGGAAAGGTGAGAAAAGGTAAATGAAGTTGCACAGAAACATTGGAGGACATGCAGAGAGAGCAGCAGAAGAAGAAGTTGTGTGAAAAGGAGAAACAGCTTATTTAATGAAGCGTGCACACCTGTGTTGAAAGACAGAATGAGGGCTGACAGACAGTGGATTACATGAGAATATTTTCTGAATAAATGCGTGTTGTCTTTGATGAAATAGAGATAGAGAAAATGTTTTTTACAGGTATTCGCAAGAATGAATAAAGCTGTGGGTGTGTAAGTGCATGTGTGTGCATGTGTGTGAATGAGTGTGTGTGTGTGCGTGTGTTTGTGTATGTGAATGCATTTAAATGTGCATACGTGTGTGTGTGTAAATGCATGTTTGCATATGTGTGCGTATGTGTGTGTGAGAGTGAACATTTGTGTGTGTGTGTGTGTGTGTATGTGGTGTGTGTATATATATATACATATATATATATATACACACACACACATATATACATATATACGTATGTATGTGTATGTCTGTGTAAATGCATGTTTTCATGTGTGTTTGTCTGTATGCCTGTGTGTGTGTGTGTGTGTGTGTGACAGGCAGGACAGGAAATGCCAGAACTGTCCCAGTGGAGCGTTGTATTGGAGAGGCCCAGTGACCAAACCCACCCAGTCTGAGCAGTAACTCCAGAGAACACATCCTTCAGTGGGCCTCAGGCCTATCAGCAACAGGCTGAAACTGGGCCCAGATCTAAGATAAATACTGAGCTTGTGCAGACGGCACGCTTATAAAACCACTTGTCAGTGTTCACAATGTGTTCTTATCTCTGTCAAAAACACGCTGCACCTCAAGTATTAATAAAACTCAAAATTCTGTAGTGACGAGAGACAGACTGACTGTCTCAGTCAAATACCTATTCCAAATCTCTCTCTGCCCTGGCTAAACAATGTGTCCTAAGCAGACACGCACTTTGGCACTTTGCATACCCAGAATGTAGGATGTCACTGTTTATACAGCAGCCAGAAATGACAATTAACGTCTCAACAGGGAGCTTGTGTCAGCAGCCACCAGTGCCTCCCTGCTTCTGGTGTGTATTGGCATTGTCGTCGTGTTGCCTCACACACTGATGACGGAAGCCTTTTAGAAGCGCTGCAGAGACTGGTTGCCGTAGGAGACGGACTGTCATCGCCTCTGTGTTTACAGATGGAGTGCAGGGGAAGTCTGAGTGTGTTCCTGGGGTAATTACTTCTCTGTAATTGTCTTTTATTTGTGAGGGGAAACCACTTGAAAAAAGAGAGCAATTATAGCTCTTTTTGTGCGGGTTTTCTAATTGGCAGAGTAAATTACCTCCTTTTTCTCAACAACAAGTTGGAGAATTAGGAGTCCGAGAATTGTTGTTGTCGAGATGATATGAGTGATTCGCTGTGCGAGTTTTCCCAAATGTTCCTCATTGTGTGCTGTTCTAGACACCAATAATTTGCAGCAGTTATAATACTAGGGAGGTTAAAGATGATAGTATGAACTGGTCAAAGCTGTTTTTCTCTGGGACAGAATACACATATCAAAGTTTCCCCATGTTCTAACTATAGTTATCCTGAACTTTTTCTCACAATGTACCATTCCTAAAAAGACATCAGTAGGTTAACCTAAATTTAAGAGATCATCTTAATCATATTTAGATTTTATATTTTCATATATTTATTTATGCACCAGTATATAACCTCTGTGCCTCTATGGTAAATGTACCTCTATGGAAAATGCTCCCTTTATGAGTAATAAAACATGTTTTAAATGTGCAGCCGTCTGTTTCTGTGTAGTAGCTACAACGCTATGAGTCACAAGAGTGTGCAAATACAAGAGTTATTAATGATAGCTTAACATTGACAGCGTTTCCTTAATGACCCACTTCCCCCCTGTTGTTGAGTGGAAATTGCCAGTGTGCTGTGTCCAGGTTGGCTTGGCGTGAGTTTTGTATATCTCTCCCATATTGTTTGCATGGCACGCGTGTCTGTGAAGATATAGTGTTGCAGTCTGTGTTTCAGCGTGAGGGACTTAAGCTTCAGGTTTCACAAAGTGCTGAGCCAGTATTCAGGCTTTAATCAATACCTGTAACATTAGATCCATTACTTCCTTATCAGGCCTTGGCTCAAGTCTCAGGGCTCAAGTATGTTAACTGTGACCACGCTCTGTGACTGATGACACTAGCCTAGCACCCTCTGCCGTAAAACAACTTCCATTAGTCGCTGTGTTGCTCTTTTACCTGTAGGTTTCTTTTCTAGTTTTTTTTTTTTTTTTGCTACTTTGCTGAGTTTGCATATTTGTCCTCGTCTGTTATGAACAAAATGTTCAAAATAAATGGGTTCTTCTGAATGCCAGGTTGCTCTGGGTTACCAAACTCTGTTTGTTCCTGGTTTCCCATGACAACGTAGAACTCTGTTTCAACTAGGAAACCTCTGTGTTCTTTTTACTGTGACATCACAATGCTTTATCAAAGTTCTAGCAAAGAACCACAAAGATAAATTACATAGAGATAATTTGAGAGAATAAAAGAGCTCCTTCATTCTTGGCTGGGCCTTTTCTTTTTCTTCTTCTGCCCCACCTCTCTGGATCTGGATCTGTTTTGGGAGTTTTTTCTTGTTTTTTGCTGTGCTTGGCTGAGTTGCATATTTATTTGTTTGTCATGTATTACAACTTTTTGGCTCGATGTCTTGCTGAGAACAAAAAGTTTCCAGTCCTCCTCTCCACATTCCGTTGCTCCCTCCTTCACTCTATCCCACAATCTTTCCTTCTCTTGACCTCAGCCCCTTGACTGTATGGCTCTGTTCTTTCTCTCTCTCTCTCTCTCTCTCTGTTCCCCTACTCTATCACTCTATCATCTGCCAAACTGTACTCTCTACAATCCTGCCTCCTTGTCTCTTTACCCCCTTGTTTGTCATTCCAAGAGTTTCTTTTATTTTCTCATTCGCTGTACTTTGTCCTACTGACGTAGGCACAGTTACCACACTACACTCAGAACTGATGTAGCAGGAAGGCTGTAGTAGCCAACATGAGGTGTTTTGTATTCATAAGGGTGAGATCAGCAAATCTGAATTTCACTTTGTGTTTTTTTTTTTTGGCTCCATATTAGCCCAGTGGCTCATGGCTAGAGGCCCCAGTCTACCTCACAAAGGAGCCTTTGGGTTCATCCTGTTCACTATGGACAAAATTAGTTTACCATTATCCTATGCAGCACAAGAAGTTTAGTTTACCATTATCCTCTGCTGTAGGAAAAGATTAGTCCACTGTTATCCCATACAGGAGGACAAGATTAGTGAAACCATAATCTTATGGAGAAGGACATGATTGATTAAGCCATCTATGGTTAATTCAATGCCTTGTCCTCCCTGTAGAGCTGGAGGAGAGTTCAGAAGGTGCAGTTTCTGCCAGGCCTCACCAACGGTTGGCAGCTTCGTTGGGCCCACACGAAGAGTGGAGAAGTGCACATACAGATCCCCTGTATTCTGGAGAAGTTCCATTTCTTAGAGGCGAACATCGTTTCACGGAGTTTCTCAACTGTTTTTTGGTTGTTGACATAGTCACAGTTCCCTGAAGAAACCATATAAGTAGGCAGGCAAAGTGAATTACGATCTCATCTGCCCAAAACATATTACACCATAATCTTGGGTTTAACCCTGCAGCGAGATGCTACCACAGATAGTGGAGTTGTTGTTCAGTTTCTGCCTAGAGCCAGAGCAGACGATCCGCTTTCTGAAACAGACAGTGCACACAGACTTTTCTTCTAGTTGTACAACTGGTTCATCTAATCAAAATCTGGAGGAGTCTCTTAAAAGTACAACGTGGTGTGTTAGATTAGGGCTTGAAAGCCAAATTCCTGCTCCAGTGAAGATCTCCAGGAGGAGGATGGTTGCCAACGACCGCTAACAGGCAGTTTATGTCGCTCATAACTTGGTTCCTCTTGAACAGACCTTGTTTTTCCATCTCGTCTCATTACGCGGAGCGCTGCTGTGTGGAAGTCTGGGATTAGTGTCCGTGGGGCGGTGGGATACCCAGCTGGAGCTCACGGATTGGGTCGGACCTCTGCCCCTTTCTGGTCACAGCTAAAACCCACAGATTGTTCCTTAATGAGCACAGAAGGGTTTTCACATAAATATTACCAGTCATGCACCACCTTTCAGCTCCCACCAGTCTCACTCCACTGACCTGAAAACCAGACACGGTAAACTGCCACAAATCAGCAGTATTACCTGACAGACATCAGCAACGTTTTCCTTGTCCCCAGTCACAGGGGCCAGCGCATTTCTTTTCTCCGCTCCAGATTTATCAAGCCTCAATTCCAATCATCGTCTCAACATTAAGATTTTGATGAAGTGAAAAGGATTTGATTGCACTGGGCTGTACTGCGGGTCCTTGTGACACTGTTTGCCATGAGATTCTGGAGAAAAGAACTTCTGCAGTGATCTCAGCTGTCAAGACCACAGCGTGACCGCAGTGAACCAGTTTGAGCTGAAGCAAAAATACATAGAAGGTGGGATGGCTGGTCAAATGGACATTCAGTACAGGAACAGACAAAAGCCTGCATTGTAGAGGAAAAACCCTCTGAATTTGTCTTGGTGTAGAGTAAAGTAACCCTAGCGACTGACACCAAACACACTTCTTTAAGTGTCTAACCAGTGAACCGTGCACCGACGGCTTTAAAAAAAAAACTGTCAAATAAACCCATTACCCTCTCTGCCTGCCTGCTTGTCTGTCTTCTATTCAGGTGGCCAAACTTTTTCCTCTAACTCCTGAATCTGCCAACCCTTTTTCCCCCCTGTTTGGAGCAGCTGTTTTCCAGCTTAGCACACTTCAGCTGGATTGCTGCCTGTCTTTGGTGAGGTGGATATCCAGGTAGACTGGAAGTTTATGTAAGGGGCGCCTCCACATCCTACAGTTGGAGAAACATAGTGTCGGGTGGGGGGTTGGGAGGTTGAGGGCAAGGGAGCTGAGAAGTTCTCGAACATCCACAGGGAGGGCTGGCTTCAGCGCTCAGGGAATAATGTCGTTCTCACAGCAAAACAATGGAGCTTCCATATTTGACCATTTTTGGCCAGTTGGACGAGAGGAAATGAATGTTGTCCGTCACTCTCTCTCTCTCTTGCTCTCTCTCTCTCTCGCTCTCTCTCTCTCTTTTTCTGTGTCTATATGGCTGAGACACATGGCTATAAATAGCTGCAGAGGTCGTAGGTCAGAGTCAAATCCGAGCCAGCAGAGCCAAATTTACGACCGATAGGAGGTAGGAGCCGGAGAGGAACGAGCGAAAGAGGGAAAAAAAGGAGGAAAGAATGATGAGGGGGAGGAGTGCAAGGCCTCACTTTTGGTGTCTAGCTTTACTTCGGTGAAAAGAAAAAGAGCAGACCTTGAGCAATGATCTGTTATAAGCAGAGGAGGAGTGCCTGGATGTCTCCAGAGAGAGATGGTTGGTCTTTTTAGTCTTTTTTTTTTTTTTTCAACTAAGCCTGTTTCGTTTGAACACCATATCAGAGTGAAATCTATAATCGCTTACATTTGCGGCCCCACACTGTCTGTGCACTATGTTATGTTATGTTAAAGCTGGCTCGCACAAATCTTTCACATCCTTTATGCTCTCAGACACATAAATGTTTTGGAGCGGGGGGGTAGATTAGGAGGAGTTGATTGATTAGAGAGGGGAAATTATGAGATAGACTGCCCTCTCCCTTTATACATGTAGGATTGGGCAATAACTGCTCTTTGTGATATGAGGCTTTCGGAAAGTAATGACGGGAGAGAATTTTTGTGGTTCTAAAAGGTGGCGTGAAAGGGAACAAAGGGGAAAAAATGGGATTCCGTTATGTAAGATGTGAACATTCTTATCTGCGATTTTATAAATGCCATTTGATTCTGTAGTTCATTAAAGGGTGTACCTAGGTTGTTTTATTTTCTGTTTTTTCCTGCTATGCTTTGCCCGTGGTAAACCATTTTTACCCTGACTGTATGCTATATGCTTTTTTTTTTTTTTCAAATCCTTTTAATGCATTAATTTGGAAATGCTTAAGTCTGAATCAACACTGAAACTCCACTTTGAGGCTCATTTTCAAAATGGAAACAGACTACATATAAACGACAGTTTAAAATACACAAACACCAGTATCATAAAAGAAAAAAAAATCTACGTCTTTTCTTCCCTCTTTCTTTTTCGTGCTTTCCCTCCTCATCCATTTCTACTCTCTTCTCTCTTATTTGTTTATGCCGTCCTTCTCTCTCTGGCTTAGCTCACATCTGGATGGTAGAATTGGACAGGAGTGGTTGTGTTTAGCCCACGGGGAACAGAGCGACACGTGTGACAAGAGCAGGACGTTGCATGACTCAGATGACGCCCTGTCTGCTTTTGGCCACTTCTTTGGACATTAATGCAAGTGGCTAACGTTTTTTTTTTTAAGAGTTGAACCATGAATATCTTAATCTAGATGTCCCCTTTAGCTTTAGCAACCCCAGTGACAGATGTATGCCACCTGGATTTCTTTGGCACTGTATTTACTGAACGCTACCTTCTTACACTGACATTTTAACCGGTAATCAAAGCAAACACTAGTCACATCCACACGTAATTTTAAGCTTTTTTAATTTTTTTTTTTTTGCAGTTTTACTGAACGAAAATGTTCCGCTTTTGTAGCCACTGTTGACTGTTTAGTTTAAGAAGAAATGATATTATAAACACGAGTGTTGCAAGACAGCTAGTACAGAATAGTTAATATGAGGAATGTTTTAGACTGATTCGTGTGAAAAGAGTAAGTGCAAGGAAAGTCTTTAAAAAAACAAGTGACCTTCTTGCCATTCAAATTAGCTGGATCTGCATAAATCACTCACCTCTCCAGGGTGATGTCATGGATACCGTCTCCATGGACACTCACCGGTTCCTTTAAAGAGTATGAGTGAAGAGCAGGCAGTTTGTGTAGGTTAGCTACGTCACTGTTTGTGAATGTGTGTGGTCTTCAATCAGGCAGAAACAAATGAGGAATGCAGCTGAAACGCATAACATGATCATCACACTGGCCTCTGTCAACATTGCACGTTTATGGTCAGCTAGTCTGTTCAGTAGGCGTACGACCTGTTAATGACTTACAGTCAGGCTTTGCATTCTTAGCTCCTGATTCTCAGCCCTAACATATTGTGACTTTTGCCCTGCTATTTCTGTGACTTTTCTTGATTAACCAGTCAGTTTTGGTTAGCAGAAGTGTAAGCCATCAGTGTGAAACAGTAATATTGGGCTCTAAATAAACTTGAAACTTGAAATTAAACCTACTCATTTTTCAGCACACTGTTGTGTGACAACATAGAGCTCGAATCTCTACGTACAGCGATTGTGTTATGACCTTAAAATTCAGATTGTTTTGGTTGTCCACTCTGTAGGCCTACTTCAAACTCTGTGTAACTTCTGAGAGTATTAGGACAGTAACCTTTTAAGAACGCACAGTATAGTTATAGCAGGGTGACTAGTAACACTACAGAATTACAGTTCCTGAAGAGTGTGTGTTGTTTCAATCCAAGGTAACAGAAGTGTCATAATCTACACTCTCCTCAATAAAACAGAATCAAGGCATAAGGAATAAACTCGTGCATTTCTAAGTCGCTGTAGAACGAATTACTTTTACTTGAACTAATTATACCTGGATTGAATACTATGATAGAAAGTTTCTCCAAGTTTTGCGGTGATCTATTAGCACAAGGTTTTGCTGATTACACAGGTTTTACGTAATTACGCATCCTGTTTAGCCTTTCACCTGTCAGAGAAAAGAAACCGTCTGTCGAGTCCGGAATGTTCTATGGGCTTCATTATCGTGGTCTCTTATTAGTGTCTGTAAAGTAAAGTTTAGCCCTACCATTAACTTACCCCATGCATGGCTAACACGGCTAATACGAGCATTCCTTTGTTAGCTCGTTATCTTTCTCTGTCTGTCCCCCTATTATTCCTGGCCATCCTATCATTATTCATGGAAACATCTGCAACTGTGAACTTAGAGAAGAATCTCTACAATGTCTTCTTACCTGATCGGTGTGCTGGGAGACAATCTCTCTGTTGGAGGGTAAGGGTGGGGTAGGGCAGGGTGAGCGGGGGTGGAGGGAGGCTGTCAGTCAGGGCAGTGAGTGCACATGGATGGAAGTCGTAGTTTCATGTCACAAAGTTTTTGATTTGCGGTTGTGGTTGTGGTTGTTGTTGCTGTTATTGTTTTATTTGAATTCTCTGTAAGTGGCAGAGGTCATAGCTTGGTACTGTGATCACAATTTGAGGACATAGCAGACAGCAAGTCTCAGTTCACTGTGTTCCGCAGCATGGAAACACTCATCAGTGAAGAGCACACTGCTCTCCTCCTCACGGTAATCAGGTCTGCTCCTAACAGACAGGGCCCTCTGTCTGTGTATACATGTTAGTGTTGAATCATTTTTTATAATTTAGTGGCATCTCCCATAAAAATGCAAAACATTGATTTTTTTTTTATTTTAAATTCATGTGAGCCCAAGTTTAAGTGGATTCGTACCATTATATCTTAGTTCAGTTCAGTTTTTCATGTCCACATTCAGTGTTTGATGTTGGGTTTTGATTATACAATTTTTTTAATTCACAGCTACAAAAAGTCACATTGCCAATATGTTTAATGTTTGACGCATTTTACTACTGCGTTTCATTAGATAGTGGAATACGCCCCAAAAAAGCGCTTTGCTGCCCTAGCTGAGAGAGACCTACAGGCTTATGTTCCTAAACCATACATTAGTGGTCAAGGAAATATAAATTCAAACCACAGGGAGCAAACCAAGATGGTTTTGGCTGCTTCCGTAAAGCTACACATCTTTGTGTCAAAAGGTCTGTCATTCCATTAAGCCAGTTTGGGGCATATTTGTCAGTTTTTTTGGTGGCAAGCAGCACCTGAACGTCATCTTTAGGGTTACTGTTGCCTTTTCCTGTAATCAGACAGGATAAGAGAGTCTTTAATTAAACTGCCTCGCTCAGATTCTTTAAGCAACAGTTAATATATAGTGTTAGATTTATGACTGCACAGTAAATGTATTATGCTGTCATAATGTGAATGGATATATTTAGTGTCAAATGACCTTTGACTTATGTTAGCTCACACTTACTCTGTCTCTGGGCTCATAACCCATGTGATCATAATAAAAGGAGAAAATTAAGATTCATAGGGATTGTTTTGAAAGAGATTTAAAGTTATTTTTCTCACTAGTCAGTCTGGGGCCATAGCAGCTCTTCTTTTGTAGTGGATTTTGTGAACAGAATAGACAAATGCTGTAGTGTTTCATTTGTAGTGTTTGGATTGCTTACCAAGTCAACACACCCTCAGTCATTTTCACCCGTCACTCCCGATGACAGACCTGAGGACTGACTGAAAACAGCTATGAATGTTTGAGCATCTGGGCACCACTGTTACCTCACCACAAACCCAATGTGAATACGCATCGGTGAAAAATAAATACGTCAGCAGTTTAGTTGCACTTAGCTGCAAATAGACGCTTCTTTTTAACTAGGAGACCTTCAATTCTGTTCAAACACTAAGTTAACCATGCACCAGAGATGGAATGAAACCTCTTTTACTTTGTTAAAACCCATAGGCACAGCACTGGCCATGCTCACACTAGTCCCATCTAGAACCCAAACAACGTGCTGTAGTGTCTGTTATAAAACTGAAATCATATCCAAATAAATTCCCATTATGGAAAAGAAGTTACCTCTCTGTTAGGTAACACTGTTTTATAGGGGAATGGTGCTGGCATGACCCTCTGGTCCATCAGCAGAGAAACAGATGAATTATTATCACTCTGCTAGACCAGAGACAGTTGGATGGAGACAGGTTTTAAATCTGAAGCTGCACCTCCTGCAGGCCCGCATCTTGGAGAGCAGCAGGAGAGCGGCCGGGCGGTAAAGGAAGAGAGAGAATGATGGAGCAATGGCTCTGACCTCTGAGACCATTTTGGCACATCCTTTAACTCACAGGGTGTTGGGGGGCAGCTGTAGGGAAAGGGGTGGGGTGGGGGGTAGCAGGCAGTACATTCGTTTCATGCACACACATGTGCAGAGCAGCTGAGGTTAATATGTGTGGTGTGAAGTCATGGTTCATGCAGCTGTCCAATCAATGCATTCCAGGAGGGATGATGTCAGCCTGGATGTGGCTTTGATTCTGGCAGGTCATGTGATTCTTTGGAATGCCGTGATTGGTTGCAGTAGCTAAGTAGATCATCTTGAACTGTTTATAATATTGTTGGTAATTACAGTGTAAATACTAACATATGTACCCCAGATATTCCATTTAATGACAGCATAACACTGTGTTAATGTTTAGAAACTGATCAATGCAATCGAGGTTCGCTGTATGATTCATACCCAGCTCTCTCTCCTTCTCTTTCCTCAGGGCTTTGTTCTCATATGATGGTGTCACCAACAACCTGAAGCTCTCTGATTCTGGAGGTACAGTCACACAGACATATAGGTTTTAAACAGTGTGTTTATTAAGTAAAATAAAGGTTTTTACCTTCCGTATCCTAAGTTCTGAATTTTCACATTTTTTGCATTTTCACGTATGCATGTCCTTTTAAGACCTACCATTGCAAAACTGATGATTTAGCAATTTCACTTTTAACTGTTGCTATATAGGGTTTTGTTCTGTAATTAAGAATTACCAGCTTGACCATTTACACTATAGTATACTTGACACAGCTAAAACCCCTTTCTCCCATATATGTATATTTATGTCATTCTCATTTCTGGATCGCAAGTACAAACATTCAGATTACGGTCAGTTGAGATGCATTCTCTACTTGTGCCGTGACTGTTTCCAGTTAGGACTGAAATCACCAATTCCAGTTTGGATGTGTCAGAGTTCCAGCTATCATCTGTTTCAAACAGACTAACACTGAGAAACATTCATGTGATGAGGGCTGTGATCTGGTGAAGATATATGAGTAAATTACTCACATAGCTTACAGAAGAAGATTAATCAGAGGATAACACCTTTCATGTGGAGAAGAATTTATGACTCTGTGAATTTATGACCTCTCTCTTTTTC
>NC_044495.1:47306293-47326293 GCF_902362185.1 Chanos chanos
GCAGATCCCTGTCCCAGTCGAGCTGTAAACTCAGGCATGTTAGGAGAGCAGACCATGAAAATGGCTCATTAACTGGCTCCAGACTAAAGAGTTGGAAAAGGGTGATCCACCATTGCCTCACACTCATTAAAGGATGAGACACCTTAGACTGTTATGTCACTACGTGATAGCATTCAGTCCCTGTATGGAGGGCAATTAGAGCCAAAAATTTGCTTAATAAGTCTGTGATTTGAAGGCGTTGAAGGGCGGGGTCTAAGTGATTGGGAGCGATGAATGGAGAGCTGTAAGAGGGAAGGGAGGAGTTGATGTGATATGGAGATGCAGTGACTTGTTTGACCAACCAAGTGACGTTTTGCAGAAGCTTTGAAAACTCATGAGAACCCCCCCCCCCCCCCTCCCCCACTATAGCCATAGAAATGTAGTTTATTTTACTTTAGCGCGTTGACAACATAACTTGTTTGATTTATTGTACATCTGTGATACTTACATTAGTTAAGCTGAAAACTAGAGCCCGACGGATATAGGATTTTTAAGACTGATACTGATTTCGATACTTGAGGATTTAAAAATCTGAGGCCGATGTTCTTTTTTTTTTTTTTTTCCCAGAAACATAACATAAACAAAGAGTTTCCCCAACATTTGTTATGTGTAGTTATTTAAGAGTCCTCACCAAGATAACATGACATAATGCAGTTATGAAATAAACTTGTTTTATTGTTATAAATAGTACTTTGAACAAAAGTACAACAAAATATATTCAAGTTTTGATGAGTAATGCAGTAAACTGATACCGTGACCCAGAGTAAACGCTGCTGTTGATGCTGTTGCATCTGCGACGAAGACTTGTGACTCTGGGATTTCACATTACACATTTGAAAGAGTTACTTGTTCAGCTCACGTTTATTTGCGTGTCCCCTCTGGTTCAATCATTTCTAATGCACCGACTGTAACTTAAGCAAAACCAGGCATGGCTGACAAAAATGTCATAACATGGTTGAAGGCTCCATCCTCCATCTCTCAGTTTTTTTTATTAATTGTCATTTATCTGCCGTTATAAATGCCGATACCGATTTATCTGCAATTGGCTCATATCTGCCGATAATATCGGCATGCCAATTTATCGATGGGGCTCTACTGAAAACCATAAATGACGAAACCACACACTTGCTGCTTAATTCATGTTAGCTAGAAAACGTCCACCCAAAGATATTTCTTTATAAAAGTGTATCAGTTTTTATTATTAATAAAAAGTAATCCTCTTAGTAGCCTATATGTCATTATGAAAAAATGACGCATACATACTCTCGCAGAGTTCACCAGAGACACTATAGTAACAAAGCCCATTCTGTCATGCCTTAAATTTGTTCAGTTTCTTTCAAATTAGTATGTGAAGTGCTGCTTTTGCAGCATAACTTAATCTAGGCTATATAGTTAATTACTGTGGATAGATACAGGGTCTAAACACTGTTAGCTCTGTAGCATGAGAAGCTCTCTTTTTTATAACTGGAAAGACTCTTTTCTTTTGGACTTCAGTCTCTATGTTTCCATTACTAGGCTGACATAAGTGAAACAAACATGCCAGACTCATTGTTGGCTGTACAAATTAGATAAGATTCCGTCATTATGTAAGGACATGTAAGGACAGACTCAAATAGTTTTACTCAGGAATCAATAACTTGTGGTTTATTTCACGTGGGATGTTGTGTAAACATTGTTTGTTTGGTTTTTTTAACTGTCACACTGTAATATGTCTCTGATCCAGCTACCTGTCCTGATCCCAAGTTAGTCTAAATCTATTCCTGTCCTGTTCTTATCTACCTTAATTAAAGTGAATCCCCACTTAAACTGCTTTGCTCGCAGTAGTTAGGTCGCTTTCAGGTTTTATAGGAAGGAATCCAAAAACTCTCAATGTGTGTCATGTACGTAACTAATACGTATGCTGTTTAAGTCAGTGACTGGATAGTTGGCCAGCACTCACAGTGCACAGGAGTTCTCATAAATTAAATCACTGTATGTTCTCATTTAGTTTATTAGTTGTGGATAAAGATGTAGCGGTTAGTGTATTTGTACCCAACTGAACAAGTTTCTCCCATACTGTTGAATAGGCTAATTTTTAATCCTACGACATAGCCTGGACTTATAAAATAACCCACACAACATTTGTATCACAAGAGTTTGAGATATGTGAAAATTAATTACCTCCCTGGCGGAAACTAACCAGCCCATCTTTGGCATGTTTTGTTCACGAACTTTAAAAATAGGCTTGTTGCATATGCAGAAACAATGTAGCCTAGCAGAGGTTGGCTAGGCGGTCAGTTGAGTAGGCGGTCGAGTTCGTATTCGCGTTTACACTGCTATAAGAATGTGGTCATATGCGGTCCAGACCACCTTCGAATGTGGTCTGAGTGATCAGATCTCGATGCGACCTCAATGCGCATTGAATGTGTTTACACCTGTACTTTTGAGCTGTCCACTTGTGATCGAATCACCAAAATTGGATCTTAATGCAAGGTGTAAACAGGGCCTATGTGTGTATTATCAAGGCTCCCCAAAAATCCCAAAATAGCCTTGAGTAATCCTGTCAATACGCGATACTTCCTTTTAATTTTCACCCTTTGTAATTTATCACTTGAAGTTACTGTTCGTTCTTAGCTCCCACTGTCAGCCATGGGCCTACTCCATCCAAGCTCAATCACGGGTTTGAACATAGCCCGCCCGGTCGATCCTCTTGTGCCATGTTCGCTTACGTGTTACGAGGAGCCTTTCCAACCGTGTTACTTTTCCAGTCCTTGTAAAATAAGCAAGCTCTCAATCTTCCATTGTGAGATGAAATCATCGCCAACCTCATTAAGAATGATGACTCAGATTAATTCTTGATTAGTCAAGGTTTACAGCACTCGTTTGGACTTTATTACACTTGGCAGGCGATTGTTAAGCATGTGTCACCCGAACAGCCGCTACCGAACGTATCCCAAACTAGGTTAGCCTATTGCAGAAGTTTCTACGCCAAATGGGCTGATCGATATCTCCTGTATATATCCTTCAACAAAGTCTAGAATGCTCTTTATTGCTTTGTACCTATTGTTATTACGGCAATTTTTCCTTTTTACTACTGCTCTCGTCTTAGGTCTTGTCTGGGCAAAACAGAAACTGACTGTATTTACAAAACCGAACAAGAATCGCTCTGTTTGCCACACCTGATGTCAGTGACACAGCCCTGCAGTTAAAAAAAAAACAAAAAAACTTTTGGGACATTTGGGAGGAGAGTGCTGAGGCTAATGCTTAAACGCTCTCATCTGTCAGCGCCCGTCTCCCAACCCCTCAATCGCACCATCAGAAATAGGATTACAGTAAGATAATGGAATAATGGAATACAGATTCCCCTGCGGCTACTGCTCCGCTCTCTCTCTCTCTCTCTCTCTCTCTCTCTCACACACACACAAACACACACACACACCTCCCTCTTTGTGTTCTTGTCTGAACGAGTCTAAGCGAGTAGAGATGCATCTTAATACCTCTGACAGGTAGACATATCAGGTGGATTGTGTTTCATTGGAAGCAGTCAAAGGAAACTTTTGCCCTTTTTTGTTCTTTAATGAATTCGTATAGGTTATTACAACAACTCTGTCGTTGGAGTTTTGAGGCATTTGCGCACTGCTAAAGCTGATATTCAACGCTCAATAGTTAAGACTTCAGGAAATAGTGAGAGTGCACGACTCTGTAATTAGACTAATTGGCCTCTTATTCTTTCATTGTGTGCACCCGCCACAGAAACTAACTGTAAAAATCTTTAAATAGTGCTTTCACAGCCAGTTGAATGCATTAAAGAAAAAAAAACCGTTTTACTCGTATAGCTAATTTTAGGAAAGGACGAGACAATGAAAATATAAAGAAGCGCTTTTGAATTAGGCTTTGAAGAAGTCCGCAGTAACGGCTCACACGCTAACGGAAAGCCATGATAGTCACATAGGCACAGACTAACTCAGGTTGGTAGATATTTCTTACCAAAAATAATACAGTTGTCACCGATGTAGCTGAAGCAACAGTTAGCGGTGCAGTTAGTTTGCGCGTTCAGTAGAGTGAAGGTAGAGGACGTTGCTGAGGTAGTCCTACTAGCAGTACATGCAGCAAGAGTAATAGAGGTGGCAACACCTGGGATATTGGTAGCAATAGTGGTAGTTCCATTAATAATTCAGGCAGGCAGTGGTATGACTCTGATACGCAAAGGGGAGTGAGTGCGTTAGGTTTTAATGGAACTGTTTGCATTAATGTGCGTGGGCTCTTGTGCTAACTTCATATCAGTGAATAAACGCTCTTTTAATGATGACGCCAACTTCCATCATTTCCGCTCTACACCCCCTGGATGAGAGAGGGGCGAAGAAAGAACGTGGAGGGAAAGAAAACGAAGAGCCTTGTTTCACTATGTATTGTCCTGGGCAAAAAAAAAAACCCTCATCCAAGTCACATTTAGGCTAATTACAGAAAAGCGCTGTTTGAGGTTTGTAAATTGTAAATTGTTCTAGCTGAGTGTTGAAGCTGTACGCTGAAAAATGTAAACGTAACATGAGTGGAAAACACATTTGTACTCATTTGTACGGTACACAACAGTACGAGCGAACAGTATGGAGATCTGTTTCAAAGTTGTGGTTTTTCAGAGCTGGAACTAAAGCCAAGACTCACAGAGTGACGCTATACTCTCGGGCACGTCTTACCTCAACCCTTCTCTCCTCCCTACCGTTCCCTGTCTCCTTCACTCCGACCCCGAGCCGACAACTCCCTCTGCAGGACTTCATTCAAGCGCTAATTACGCATGTAATAGCATGTGTGCAATTACTTCATTATGCAGATACAATCTTTGGAGGCATAGACTTTTTTAGTATTAGAAAATCGACCTAAGTGACTTTTTTAATTGTGAAAAAGACACGAATATGTGTGTGTGTGTGTGTGTGTGTGTATATATATATATATATATATATATATATATATATATATATATATATGTGTGTGTGTGTGTGTGTGTGTGTGTGTGTGTGTGTGTGTGTATACACATATATATAAAAGGGCTCTTGCAAACAATTGGCGCACTGAAATTTACGCGTTTGCTATATAGGTTAATAACAGCCACGTTGCACCTCATATTTAACATCATTTGTTGTTGTTTGGGTTGTCTGTCGTTTGGTTTGCGCTGTACTGTTCTGTGTTTCTGCCATTCCCAAATATAAAGTTTGTCAGGTTGGGGCTGAGCCTCACATTTCGTACAGATGTCTCGGTAAAGTACAGTCTTGGCCGAAGAGCCGACAGGAAATAAATGTAACCCCCCTGGATCTGCAGTGTTCTTGCTCCGCTCTTCGTTCTGGAACGTTCTCTCCCTTCTCTATTTTCATTTAATGGGAACAACTGATGTGCTTCTGCTTTCTGTGTGTCAGAGAGACACACTTGAAGACATCTAATGAGTATGTGAAGGAGGAACATCTGAACTGTATAAGTGTGTGTGTGTGTGTGTGTGTATGTATAGGTTTTGTGTGCAGTGTGTGTGACAGGAGAACACTTTGTTCTCTCCGGCTGTGGTTGCTAAATCACATACACACACATACTGTAACATCTGCAAGTATTGTTCAGTTCATAGAGGAACAAAGAAGTAAAGTTCTCGGAATTCTCTCTCTCTCTCTCTCTCTCTCCCCCTCTCTGTCTGTCTGTGTGTGTGTCTCTCTCTCTCTCTCTGTCTCTCTCTTGTGCTCTACCTCGCTCTCTCTCTCTCAGTCTTTCTCTTGTCTTGATATGGTTCAGAATGTATTTGTGTTGTCAGTCTCTCTATTTAAATTACCAGAGCTGTTAGACTGTGATGTGGTTCTACAGTCTTCTTCCAGATGGAGACCGGTTGGGAAGCTTTCCCACAGTATGTTTGGAACACGACACAGGAACAGATAGACAGAGTGGGACTCGTCCCCCTCATTCTTTTTTTTTTCTCTCTTAGATTTTTTTCCCCCCAAATTTATGACCTTTGCCAGAGTATCTGTGCAGTGAGATGTGACTTTTTTATTTTAGCAAATCTTTCAAAGCCAATTCAAATCCGGCAGTTTAAAGTGTGCTGATGTGAAAAGCATACACTGAGATAAAAAAACCCAGAATGGTTGTAGTCACTGTGTCTCCATTTCCATCTATACAAGAGCATAACTAAACCTCTCAAAGGGTCCTCATCAACTGCTTTCCTATAAATTAAAATGACTGAACCCTGTCTCTGGGATTCATCCTAAAACATTGGAGATAAATTTGAAAGAACGCTTGTGCCAAGCGTGAACATGTTGATCATTTATTTAGATTTTTTTTTTTATGGTAGAAGTGCTATTGCTCTGTTACTTTCTCTCTGTACCCCACATGACTGACGCTTCTGATTCTATCTCCCCCTCTTTCTCACACCTCTGTCCTTCTCTCCTTTGCAGGAGGCTGTGTGTGTAACTGCTCTGAGCAAAGACGACGTGACAGAGGAGAAGATTGGAGCGGTTATGACGAAAGCACGCCCTCCGTTGGATAGAATGAGGAGACACTCCAGGCCTGTGGAAAAGGAGGAGACAGTCGTGAGTTTACTGCACACAGTTACAAGCCTGAGCAACTCTCTCGTTGTCATTCTTTGTTTCTTTCTTTCTTTCTTTTTAAATGACTTTACCTAGCTTGTCCTCTCTGTTTCTCTCGCTTTCATCTCCTTAGGGTACCAACTACAGGAAGACAAATGCTGCCATGGAGATGAGACGGATAAACAGGGATTCGTTCTGGGCACAAGCAGAGGTTGTGTTGAATTCCTCTCGCTCTCACAAGCAGTTTCACCTTTCAACTGATTTGTCACTGTGATGATGAAATCGGTTTACTTTTGTCAGGAAATCACGGCTGTGTGATTGATTTACTCACTCGCTCGTGTCTGTCATTTTCTCTGTTTTAGCGTGAGGAAGAGAAGAGAAAAGAGGAAGAGCGCAGGAGGGCAGCGGAGGAGCGGAGACGTCTTGAGAGAGAGAGGATCCTACAGGAACGGAGAGAGGCAGACGAGAGAGACAGGAAGATGAATGAAAAGATGCAGATGATAGAGGAGCAGAGGTCAGGAATGTGTCCATGTTGACCCATGAATAAAAATTATGCACTGTTCAACAGTTCTCAGAGTGTGTGTGTGTGTGTGTGTGTTTGTGTGTCTGTGTGCGTGCCTCTGTATGCAGAAGCTATATTTAAAAGGAAAAAAAAGTTTCAAATGTTTCAAATAAATTTTAAGCTCTAATTATGACAGTGAGTGGATGTGGGAAGCTAAAAGGACCAAAATTAAACGTAACACGTTACTGTGTTAGATTTCGCATATATCTCACCATAGACACGACCTTGACATGAAAACATTGCACTGACACTGTGTAGACAGTGCAGACATGGTGATTATTTTCAGGGTGAACAGAGGGCCAGTTTAACAGTGGCCTGTGTGCTCACATTCTCCATGTTTGTCATTTTTTATCTCTCAGGAGAATTCAGGCTCAGCTCGAGGCAGAAGTGAGGAAACAGGAGAAGGCCAGATGGGTAAAGATGAGTGTGTGTGAGTGTGTGAAAGAGACTGTGTGTGTTTATGTGTGTGTGTGTGTGTGTGTGTGTGTGTGTGTGTGTGTGTGTGATTGCGCGTGTGAGAGATTGTGTAACGTGAACTTCTGTTAGACAGAGTGGGTGAATTACTGTATGAATCTCTACCATTCTCGAGAGTTGATTTTCCTCTGGCGAGGGAAATGTGAATGTATATTCCACCAGTGACCATTCTGCAGAGTGAAAAATGTCTGTGCTGTGTGTTTGTGACTGAGACAGAGTGTAAAATGTCTGTGCTGTATGTTTGTGACCGTGACAGAGTGAAAAATGTCTGTGCTGTGTGTTTGTGACCGTGACAGAGTGAAAAATGTCTGTGCTGTGTGTTTGTGACCGTGACAGAGTGAAAAATGTCTGTGCTGTGTGTTTGTGACCGTGACAGAGTGAAAAATGTCTGTGCTGTGTGTTTGTGACCGTGACAGGAGCAGCAGCAGAGGGAGCATGAGGAGGATATGAGAGTTCGCTTTAGACGCAGTGAATCCATCGAGAAAGCAGCCGTGAGTTTGCCTTCAGACAGCTCTCAGTCTTGTTTGTCTGGCCTGCTCATCTGTCTTAAATATTAAACAGAATAGTGAAAAACCCTCAGAAATGGGACTCCTTTAAGAAGGTATAGGGCTGTAGAAACTTAATATTCATTGGCTATAGAGCAGGTAGATGTCTATCGCTAACTGAAAGAGCAGGATTTGTGACCTGATTTGTGATTAAACCTAAATCCCTTGAACAATTTCTCGCATATAAGAACACACTTGATCATAAAGCTTGTTTAGATGACGTTTCCTTTTGTGACCACTAGGAGGCAGCAGCACTTGTTTCCCAGCGCACAATGAACCCACGGGAGTTTTTCAGACAGCTTTCCTCATCTTCACAGAGTCCGGCCAGTCCTTTATCCCCACGCACAGGTAAGAGTGCCATCCCCAGGTCCTTAATAGGACTCTTTTTATGTTTGTCTATTTGTTTGTCTTTGTGTTTCACTGTTTCATACAGTTGACTACAATAAAACATCTTTGCATTGGATCTTTGGAGCAACGCTTGGAAGTTAAATGTATTCTTCCTCCTTTTGTTTTTCTCATTGTTTTGGCTGGAGTCTTGATCATTTTGTTGTATTTGTGGAGGCTTATTGCTGGTTTTGTTAACATGTCTTTTGCTGTGTGTCTCTCTGTGCTTTTCAGTCAAACCTCCATTCCGTCGTTACCAGCGCAGTCTGACCGACACTGCCTTCATCTTCGAGAAGTCCGACAACAGCCTTCCCACCTCTCCCATCAGCCCCTTCCAGAACTCTCCGTTCTCCCGCTCCCCCGGCACACCCCTAAACAGAACCGTGTCTCCGCCCAGTCCCAACTTTCGTCCAATCACATTCCCCCACCGCCAGCCCGCTCCCGTTTCGTCTTCGTCTACATCGCCTCTGCGCACCCCTCCACCTGTGACCTCGTTGCCCAGCCCACCCCCCACTAGACCCCCTCCACCTCAGAGCTCTCCCCCCAGCTACGGTGCACCGTCGGCAGGCAGCACACAGCCCTCTGCCCCTCCAGCCTCTCCGGGTTTGCTGGCTAGGCTGGAGGAGACGGAGTCCTCGTCTTCTCCCACTCAGAGCAGGCAGGAACCTGCTCCAATCCCACTGGCCCCGACTGCACCTCTGCCTGAGGACCCACCGCAGGCTGATGGTAAGTTTACTCATCCATCAAAGTGTACTGTGTCTGCTTGTCTAAGACCTGGAACTTTGGTTAGTCATGGATTTAAAGTAACTGAAACTTCTAGATGACTTTTCCTCTATGTGACCACAAACCCTGAATCAACTGGAAAGGAATATGTCCAGTATGTCTCTTTGATATTCAACACACGGTTTTCCTGGTAGTGCTTTGAATCCAGTCCAACTAAAACTTCAGTAACAAAGGAAAATGGAGGCAAAGCAGCGAACCAAAAATAGCGGCAAACAGTATATGGACAAAGTTTTACTGGGATGTTACTGATATGTTCTGTCTCTCTACACAGCTACATGCATGCTCAGTGACATGGAACCAGAGGGGAGCGTTACATACAAAGCAGTACTGGTTGAGGAGCAAGAGGAAGAAGAAGAAGAAGAAGATGAAGAAAAAGCAGAGGAGGAGCAAGAGCACACAGAGGAGGAGAAACCCTCCTCAGCTTGTGATGCTAAAGAAGAAACATTTATAGAGCCAGAGCCAGAGCCCAGGTCCAAAGAGGCAGAAGTTCGCCCCCTGGTGGAGGTAGAGGGAACTGCAGAGGAGGAGTTTGAGGATCAGTCTGCAGGAGGGGTTGAAGACTTTAGGCCAGAGGTGGACCAGGCAGAACCAACTCCTGTGGAGCAGACGGAGGACTGTGAGGAGTCAGGGGAGGCAGAGGAGAACGGAGTGAGCGACGAGGAGGATTTAGAACAAAACCATGTGACTCAGAATGGTACAGGTATTATTTCTCACACATAGTCACATAAACTTCAAATTACCCAGTTAGTCTGGTGTCACAGATATTACTCTCTTACTCTTGTATGAGAAAGGTTTGTGTATGCTTTCAAATGCTACGAACAGGAGTTTTATATATTTTTTGAGCTGTCTAGGCTCGAATTCATGACAGCGCCTATAACTGTTCACAATGCCTTCATATGTCATCTGTATGTCAAACAGGTCACTTCACAGAGTCATGTGACCTGAGACAGGGCAGCCCAGAATGCTGCACTGGAAACCATGACAACGCTGAGGATGAGCAGACTGCCGAGAGTCCAGGACAGTATGGCTCTGAAAATGGAGAGGAGGTAAAAACACTTTAAAAGATGAAAAAAAGCCAAGTGAACAGTCCTTCTGCTTGAACAGTAGTGAACACTGGATGACGAGTTTTTAAAAAAACGTTGTCTTGTCAAGGTCAAGGTCAAGTTCAAGATTATTTAGAGCCCAGTATCACTATTTAAAGTCTCAAAGGGCTTTACATGCCCACAACAAATAAAACAGGAAATCAGTTTATTTAAATCAGTGGAATTAAAGATCATTTCCACTTTTTAATGGTGTTAACTTTTAACACTTTATGCATCATTCTGATATCAACTGAACTTTTTTCATTGGTCAGTCACCATCAGACGGACAGTTGTGTGTGCGAGCACTCTACGACTATCAAGCAGGTCAGTGTTTCTCTCCGTGCTGTTTGTTCTCTGTAAATACACACACACACACATACACACACACCCAAACCATTTATATATTTACACAAACACATACATACACACACGCACACACACACACACACACTTATGTTGAGATCTCTCTTTATAATCTGGTGTAACTGTGTCGTACACAGAGGATGAAACAGAGCTGTCCTTCGAGCCAGGTGACATCATCAGAGCCGTGGAAACGGTGGATAAAGCCTGGTGGAGGGGGTTCAGCAAAGATGGCCGCCAGGGTCTCTTCCCAGCGAACTACGTGGAAACCATTTAGGGAACTGTGGCATTGTTTCCAGACAACTCTTCATTCCCTCAGACATCCGTCCTCAGGGACTGAGACTCCGTCTATCACCAGCAGAGTGCGCCACAGTCTGCCTTCAACTTACTCAGTGTACCATTCAGTGACAAATACACATCCATCCATCCATCCATTCATTCGTTCTTCACTTGTCCAGAATATTGAGCGAACTGCCTCAGTGTGGCTCACTGTGTCCTTCACACACCCGTCTCCTGTCACACACCCTTTCCTGTCCCCCATTAAAGACAGATAACACACTCAGAGGCGTACAGCAATACCACTTTGGCTTGACTTTGAATGGACAGTTTCCTCAGTTGAGTAGAGGTGATACTTGGTTTAATTTCAGATGGACAGTTTTGTCAGTCAGTAGAGGTGGTACTTGCTTTAATTTCAGACAGACAGTTTTGTCAGTGAGAGGAGGTGGTGGTTTAATTACAGATGGACAGTTTTGTCGGTCAGTAGAGGTGGTACTTGGTTTAATTTAAGATGGACAGTTTTGTCAGTGTTCTGGGATGAAGGTCGGATTGATTAAGAACAGTTTTCATCAGTTTTTTGGGGGGAAGTTTTATTTGATTAAAAATGGATAGTTTTCATCTGTTTTGGATTGAAGCTTGATGTGATTAAAATGGACAGTTTTTGTCTGTTTTGGATTGAAGGTTGGACATGTCTAACCTGAGAAACTATGTAATGTTAGATTGATTTCTGGTATCATGCCCACACCCCAAAATGTAGCTTTACTTCTGAAAAACCTGCAAGCAAACAAGCAGTCTGTTCTTTTACTGTTCTTTTTTGTCATGAAATACATATGTATAATTTTTTCCCATCTTGTCCAAATGTTTAAGAGATACTACTGTCATGAATTGTAATATGCATTACTGTCATTTACTGTCATTGTGGAGCAATTATCTCTAAGGAGAATGTTTAACATCACCTTAAACAATACTACAAATGTCTATCAGAATGCACGCTAAGAAGTCACTAGCCGCTTATTCTTTATATAAAGGTTTTTGGGTAATTGTTTTTTTTTATGATGCTTTTCTCATTAATGTTTCAGACATATTTCAAAAAGTTTATGTAAGAGTATATAAATATGCAACCACGCTTGAGAATGTATTCACACTTATGTATCCACCAGTATAGTCCTTCATTCTGGGCAGGTGTGTTTTATACTGGGAGTTCTGCTGCAAATGACAGGACTGAACCGTGCCTTTTAAAAAAGTCAGGAGGTTCCTAACATGAAATGTGTTTTACTCCGAGGGTATTCAAATTCCAAATTAACACATATTATTCATTGGAGTGCATAAGGATGGCAGGAGTATCTCGGTGACTGTTTTTCATTATGTTTTGTTTCACTCTTAATGCTTGTTTTGTTGAGATGTACTGTTTCCAAACGTCCATAAGGAATTGAAGTGAAACTGGCAGACAGTGTATTGGGCAATGAAACTGGATTATAATCCCATTTACTATAATTCAGTGAATCCATATACCATAACTATATGTTGTTCACTCTTTGTAAATGCAATAGAGGACACACAGAATAGTCTTGATTGTACGAGTAACTTATTTATCACTTAGAAATAAAATATAAATATATATACTCCTTTTCTCTGATGGATGCCCTGGCCTATGCATTTTTTCCGATGGATTTTGATTAGTTTTACTTCACGTTTGAAACTCTTTCCTAATCATTTCAGTCATCATAAACCACAAATGTTTTCTTCCCCAGTTCTGGCATTGTGCTTTAATCATTGATTAACTATATTGAACTCTTAAAAAAAAAAAGCTCACTTATTCAGTGGTTTCTGTTCTAGTAAACCCCTGGTCTCAGCTGACTCTCTAAAAAAAGACAGGCAAAAAAGAGATAGGAACAGAGCCTAAAGCAGATTATGGGTATGCTATGCTAACAGTCTAAACTTTTACACACCAGATTTTTTCTCTTAATTCACAATAAAACTTAAGTACATTGCTAAAAGCTGTATCTTTATCATTAAACATTTAAAAGCACACATATTTGGTTTGCTTTGTTTGTCAGTTTTTTTGTTTGTTTGTTTGTTTGTTTTTTCACAAACAGTAAAATAAATCAAGTCCAAACCACGTTTTGTAGTGTTGTCTTTTCCGTCAGTGATTTGATAATGAATTTTGATTTTGCCGTTTGATTTTTTTTATTTTTATCAGGTTATATGATAAAATGTATTGAGATGTTTCTCATTTAATGTGTTTGGGGAAATAGTTGCCCTATTTCATAAAAATCATAAAAATGCATCAGACAGTTTCACTTATTCAATTACTTTTAATTTCAGTAATTATTTAGCATTTAGTTATTCTACATGTAGAATTAGTTCAATAGATTCTGTTCTTTATTTTAACCTTTCCAATGACATGCACAAAGTCTGGTGACAGAGAATATTCATGTCCAAGTTAACATCAGTCCACATCAATCATCCCATCTGTAGTCACACCATGAAATTACAATCTCAGTATAACTGTATTTATAAAAATCTATACGCTCAAATACAACTTTAACAAAAAGCAACAAACTGTTAAATTACAAAACTTTACAATGACAAATGCTGTTTAAATGAATGTAGAGATTTCCATACAGAGTGAGGTTGTGACTTCTGACAGAGGGCCTCAAACACAGTGACATACACTATATTATACCATCTCTGTTAACACAGTGACATACACTATATCATCTTTAACACAGAGACACAGAAGGGTAAGGTTCTGTGCACTGACCAAAGTCTACCACAGAGGTCAATGTTGTTCCTGTTATTCTCACTTAACTGACTGTCTCCATACACTACACACAGGTGCGGACAAAAGACAAAACCCCTCTCTGTCACATGACTATAGATAGTGATCATACAAATTAGTGTACATTGACTCGTATGACTGTTACAGGACAGAGGTTAAAGATCGAGGTTTGGCAAACACAATGAACAAATCCTGAGGTTGTTCTGGCTGAGAACGTCATCATCATCATCATTATCATCATCATCATCATCAGTCCCCATGCAAAACATGCATTAGACCTTTACCACCGTTTTTGACTGCGATTTTTTTTTTTAGCATCATTTCCTTATTACAAATCTATTCTTTTCTTTGAAAGCTGAGAGAGATTACAGATAATTGTATTGATATAAAACCATGTACATAGACTTTTCTGTTAATATATATATATATTTGTCTTAACTCCACAGTCTGTTGGATTCACAGAATTCCTCTACTGAGGTGTAAGTACCATGTAACAAGAGGCAGGAATCTTTATTACATATCTCTTAGTTATCTATTTATAGTTATGTATTTCTCATAACTGGCTCATTAATCTTACTGACATGACAGAATCACACTGACAGGGCAAGACAGCTCCGGAGCAAGAGTAACCATCTTCTATTTCTTTCTTTCTTTTTTTGTTTTTCACTTATTACCAAAAAGAAAAAGAAAGAGAAAAAAAAGCAACAGAATTATGGTTCTGGGATATCTCAGAACAAAAGCCATAATCAACAACCACACAACAGACAGACAGAGGGGAGCCGTGCTTGACCTTTAAAGAACTTTCATTCAAAGGGAATATGACATCTTTCGCGTACAGTATTAAAACTATAGAAATACACAGTATGGCTTCAGTGATGTGAATCCCCAGTCGGTTTCTACCAAACGCTTATAACAAGGACCCAAGACAGCTATATATGTGTGTGTGTGTGTGTGTGTGTGTGTGTGTTTTATTTTTATATATATATATAGGTGAATGGGGTCGTGGTACAGTTTAGAGAGATGAAGGTCAAGAGGTCATCCTGAGGTCATCACGGTAACAGGGAGCAGACAGCCCAAATCACATTATATTAAAAACATTATATAACATCAGCCACCAAGCTCTCTAATACAACCTACATTACAGAGACTCACACACGCCTCACCAACTGCAAGCATAGCTGTGTAATTAACATGAAATTATCACTTCTAAAAATTTACCAAGTGGAAGCTTTTTAGTTTCAGAGGTTGGACAACATCCACTTTCTGGAAACCAAACATTTGTGGTGGTTCTGAATCTTATTTTTTCCAGTGAAAACTATCCGTGTTCAGGTACTGTGTGTTTGATCAGAAATGCTGACGACATCTAGCCATTGTTTGCCCTCACTCCTCTGGCTTTGTTACTTTATGCCGATTGCTTTATTGTTTTTATTTTATTGAACTGACTATCTGTCCATTTATATCTATAAATCCTTTTCAGTTCTGATTTCCCAATATTTCATAATCTTTACGTGGCATATGCTTAAGGTATTAAAACAACGTTCATGAAATGAATAACTACTCATTTCATGAACGTTCATAACTACTCACAGCAGATCATTTCTCCCTGTGACACACACAAGCCAGTGTGAAGAAGCAGGCAGAAGTGTGTGTGTGTGTGTGGTTTGGAAGTCATGTTGTCGCGTGGATGCATTAGACCAATAGTCCAGAGGAGAAAATTCACCAGGCCAGCTGATTGGACGAAGCCCCAGTGTTGCATGTCATCTGCTTTGTTTTTCGTTCAGGGCTGCAGTGCAGTGCTTAACAGTCTGTGAATGAACAGTGTAGGCTTGCATGTACTGCGTTTGCAGGTCACTGAGGTTTTAATTCACTTAACAGGACTCTTGTTGTCGCAGTAACTCAAAAGAACATCATACGCAAGTAATCTCCCAATCTTTAGATACGCCTGTTACAGAACGCAATGTCACCAGTCTTGTGTCGTCCTTGAGTTTCTATCATTCCAGTTCCCTCCAGAGATAGACGAAGAACAAAAGCCTCCGAGCCTTCGGCTCCTATTGAATTATATTACTTATATCACACGCATACACACAAATACATATCTATATTCATATTCCTGTTCAGGGGGGTCAGACTGGGAGCTATACTTGACTCTGGAGCCAGTTCCGAGGGTCCAGTTTGGCTCGCAGGTTCCTGAGGCTTCGGCGTGCAATGGAGGGGCGGGAGAAAGCCGCGTCTTGGCCCCCCTCGCTGGAGCTGTTACTGGAGGTGGAACTGGAGGAGGAGAGAACCGTCTGGGTGGGTCGAGGAACCGCGGCGACGGACGTGGCCATCTGACAGGAGCGCTGGACGCTGCTGTAGCCCCGCCCTCGGAGGCTGGTCAGCTTGGCGTCCAGTGAGAGGGTGCGTGGGCGGAAGCGGGAGGAGGAGGAGGAGGAGGGTGTTTCAGACCAGCCGTGGTGGTGCGAGCAGGGGCTGGTGCTACAGGGGCTGTCGCTGTCGGACGTCAGGCTGATCTCGGAGGAGAGCAGGCCAGGGGTGCGTCGGCAGCGGGGGCTGCGGGGGCTGCGTGGGCGTCGGCCCCGGAAACGTCCGGGGCTGGGGCTGGGGCCGGGGCTGTGCGCGGAGAGGCGGGAGGGACACTGGGGGGACCTGGGTGACTCGTCGAAGAGGGACATCCAGGCGGGCGTGGTTCCGTGCCCGCTCGTCAGATCAAAGTCTTCGATGCGATGCGTGAGGATGTCTGTCACCGTGCCGATGTCGTCAGATGTGTCAATAACTGGGAAAAAGAGGCAAAAAGTCCATAAGAAAGCTGAATATGAAAGGTCTTCTGAAAAGTTATGCAATGAAACCAGATAAAACTCTCCTTAATTAACTCATTAAATGGCGTATTTTGCATGTGGTACCTTTGTAAAGTCACTGATAAGTCCATCATTGTGCAGAATTTTCTGCTATACTTTTAGAGAAATGCTGTGAGCAAATGTTCACTCACAAACTCTACCTTTATTGTTATGACTCAAATACGGACAACTCTGGAGCTTTTCAGTCCTTTACTAGAGAGAACAATGACCGCTAGTTTTGAAACTGTTGACGTCATCTTGAAATTTGTCATGGTCAATAATTTTCATTGTTGTTTCACTTCCCTACTCATGGAACCTGGTTCAACACCCTCCCACCCTCAGTGATGCACAGGTAACAAACTCAGTGAGCTGACAGGAGCAGAGTTGGAGGGGTGGGGTTAAAGGTGGGTTAACTGCACTATTGGCCCACACAGGTGGGTCTGTGTTACTTCACCTGTCGCTGTAGTAAGAGGAGAGGAGAGCGCGTATCTCAGCAGAAACAGCGTTATCCTGCAGGAGCAACCCCTCACAGGAGGGCGCAGGAAGGGGGCTCGCTTTAGGGTCACACGGACAGGGGGGAGGGTGACGGATTTAGGGGGAAGCACACAGGGGTGAGGGTGGGGCGTGATAAAAATGAAAACATCGTGGTGGTGGTGGTGTCATGGTGAAGGTTGTGTTTACACCCATTTGGACAAGTTAAGAGGGCGATTTTTGGAAGGTGTGAGAGAAACATGTGTAAGTAAAGGTTTTAATGAGGAGAGAATGAGGTTGGTCCACATTACAGTGATGATTCAGGGTAATAAAGTGAGTGATGGCAAGATGGAGAAAAAGAAAACAAGTTGTATACAAGGGAATGGACAGAGACAGAACAGAGCCACGGAAAACGAGGGAAAATTGGAGAGAGAAAGGGAGAGAGAAAAAGAGAGAAAATTAGCATACTGTAGGTTGAAATTCTTTCATCCACAGAATATGAATCAGAATGTCTGAGCTGACAGAGGTAAAGACCTGACAGTAGACTGAGAAAGAGAGAACCATGCATAACAGCACACACAAACACACACACACATACACACACACACACACACACACACACACACACACACATACACACACACACATACACACACAATGTTAGTATCACACACACACACAGTTGTGCTGTTAATAACAGGAGACAGTGTGTGGTCTTTGTTGGGTTATGATTGGAGGCCCCATCCCTATCTTGTGATTGCTGTTTTGGGATTTCTTGAAATGGGTCCATAATCATTATGTATCACAACGGGAATTTTGTAGACATTCATTAAAGCTGCACACACTTATTAGATGGGGAAAAAACTGTCAAATGTCTCCGAACACTCTGATAATGAACAAGATGTCTAACTGAGGGAATGCAAAGCACATTCCCTAACCAAGCACATTCAGAGGGTAATGTGTTTAGGTGGTCCTAACACGTCACTCAACACATCTAAACTCAGATGCTTTAATTAAGGCAAGCTATTCAAAATCATTAACAAGCTTTAGACAAGCCACTCATTTAAAACATTAACATGCTTTGATTAAGACACTCATTTTGGTTGTAATCCATGTTTTGGTAAGCACGTATAATATACAACCAGAGCTCCAGCTACACTGTCTTACCCATCTCATGATAAAGTGAGCCCTGCTTTGGGGTGACAATGGCCGGTTTCCGTGGTGATGGCAGTTCTATCTTCATCAGCTCATCACAGCATTGCTTCCACTGACCTGCAGGGGGCGACAAAACATTGCAATCAAGTTCACTCTGAAGGTAAACAAACCTGTTGTGACCTGTTCTCAAAAACAAAAAAAAAAGAGTAAACAAACCCTTATTTCCACTCATGTTATTATATTTAATAAGTGGAGTAGGCCAGTGTATTTATGGGGCTTTAGTGGATTCTCAGTCATTATCTGAATAGACTTTTGTTATTGTCAGACCTAAAAACCCAAATCCTAAAAACGTGCACACCCACAAGACCTCCAAAAACAGAACTGCCCACTGCAGAAACACTGCGTCAGTACACTACAGGGCGGAGTCTGCTGATCTCCGCTAGGAACGGGACATTCAGACAAGTTTGAAAAGAGGAGAGAGGCAACATGGACAGGATGTTACTGCTGTACAGACAGGACATTACCATGGTGCTGAGACTTTAGTAAGAAAGAAAAGAAGAAAAGTGAGGCAGAAACTATCCGCTGTATCTTGAACCTTGACGTTTCCATCGATCCTTGTCAGGTAGCAGGCGAGTCAGGTAGAGATCTGGGAATGGTGTGCGATGATCCTGAACAAGAGAGGAGGAAAAGAATGGATCTCTATCTCTACTCACTCATGTCATAAAACTGTTGCCAGAAAGCCTCCATCCAGCGCTGTGTGTCCTCGCGTGTGTCTGCGGCGAGCGTGTGCGTGACCTCTTCACCTCCGTAACGATTACTGATACAGATACTCTGGGCTTTACTGTGGGGATCCCTCTCTGACGCTCGTATTCTCGTCTCCTAGGTTACATAAAACACACAGAAACACAATGCTTCACGAACAGACAATTTTTGTGTGTGTGTGTGTCTCCAAGATTGTGACCAGACAGTTGCATAGCTACCTACCCCAAGATTGCTAGTGGATCGTTACCTAGTCCAAAGACTGTGATTGGACAGTTACCTAAGTCTAGATTGTGATTGGACGGCTACTTTCCCTGAGACTATGACTGAACTGTTGACTGCATATTGTTTTAAAATGACTTAGGTCACAGGGCACTGGTGAGCACACAGTGTTTCTCATTACATTCTGCTTTGGTTAAACCCAACTATCACATCTGTGAGTTGTGTCAAATCTCCATCAACAGAACTGGTTTAGGAAAGAACAAAATGGTGAAAAAACACTGAGCTGTCGAAGGTAAAATTACGCAGTATTTACAGCATTTTTGTGACAGGTAAACAAGCTGAGATGTCAGCAGACTCAAAACCTCCATCTTACTAACTACACATATGTACATTTTCTTCCTCTCAATCATTTAACATGTAATTCACATTTCAGCCAGTAGGGGTCAGCAGGACTCCTCCAGAGCTCATGCTACTCCATCACCACCCCATCAATTAAAGTATCAGTACAGCTGGCCAGTGTGTTGTATCGTGGAAGACAGCTTGGGTGACTGCCCAGTAAGATTTGTTCTCCGTTGATCTCTCTGTGACTCACCAAGGAAAATATGTCACCTCTATGATGATGATGATGATGATGAAAAACGATCTGGTTATGATGTAACGCAGGAAAACAAAGTTCAGACAAGTGTGTGACATGACCGCATGTCTCACTCCTATGATGCTAAGCTGTCTAGCTGGTAGA
>NC_044495.1:47328793-47451293 GCF_902362185.1 Chanos chanos
TGGACAGCCAGCTCCAGGATCCATGGCCGCCCTCATCTTTTTCCCAGAGGATCTGCCCAGTGACGAGCTGAGTTTGCTGGCCAGTTTCCTGGGTGTACTGCCTGCACTGTAGTCCTCCTCTGAACAGCAGCTATACAACTCCAAACGTAGCTCAAAATTTGGGCTGGCTTCATTACTGACCAAACATAAAGATACACAATTAGACACAGACACACACACACACACATGCATGCACATGCACACACACGCAGATAGAAATAGAGGCACACAAATACACACACACAGAGACACACACACACACCCTCACATATACACACGCATACGTGTACACACACACACACACACACACACATTTAACCAACTCACAAGACTATGGTGTTTTCAAAGCAGATGTCAGTGAGCGTCCTGTCCACCATAACCATGTCTGTGTCAAAGATCTCTCCTCCTAACTGCAGCAGGCAGAACACAGCACAGCGGTGGAGTTCTGTCAGAGAGGGCGAGAGACAGGAAGAGCTTTTTTATGCTTCCTTATACTCTCCAGTATAATAAAGTTTTCCTCGCCATCTCAGTCTATCATTTCTCAGAAACGAATGCTTGTCTGAGCGTCTGGGCACATGAAGATTCACCATCTGCAGAATTGTCATTTTTTTCTAGTGCTTTGTCTTCAGTAAAAAGCTTGTTGTGGGAATGCCAGAGAGAATATTCCACAGTTGTTCTGTTTGCCTGGAGGGGAGTGCAGTGCATGGTTCTAATGAAAACGATTCCAGTTGTGCAGCTTGTAGCTCTACAAAGCATTGCAGTTCTGTGACAGCTGTACAGTGAGACAAACGTTTTAACACGGGTACACAGTCATCTTTACCTCCTTTGTTTTTGAAGTATTCTGTGTCTTTCCACATCAACGGAATTCGAATGTCTGAAACAAAGACAACCAGTCAGAGAACTCTCTCTCTCTCTTGGACACACATGCACACATGCGCGCACACACACACGCATGCACTCACACACACTCACACACACAGACACCCACAGACACCCACACACACACAAACACAAACACACACGCACACGCACACACACATGCACGCACTCATACACACTTACACACACACGCACACACTCACACTGATTTTTGCTCTCCTTTTGTGTAGGTCATTACTTGTCTCTTATCTATAGCCTGCAGGCCGTGTTCTGTGTGTGTGTGTGTGTGTGTGTGCGCGCGCCTGCTCACTTAATCAGGACTACATTTATAATACCAGTATACCAGTCAACCAAGGCTAGACTCCACTTTGTCTGGTCTAATACATTAAACAGAGACAGGCAAGAAAGAGAGAAAAAGGGAAGGAACAAAACGTTAGTGGCCATTAAGGAATAATTAAGAACATAATAACTACATCACATGAGCGATTAGGAGTTGGAAACAATGTGTGTGGTCAAATTAGAAAATGTGTGTGTCTGCATGTGTCCGAAAGTCAAGCAGAAATGAGTGTTACTTTGATAAGACGTTATGATGGTGTGTGTGTGTGCGTGTGTGTGTGTGTGTGTGTGTGTGGTTGTGTGGACGTGTGTGTGTGTGTGTGTGTCTCCCACTGTGTCTGTGTTCAGTGGAGAGCTATAGAATACAGGGTTCTTGTGTGTCTGCGCTAGTGCTGGGGGGAAATTACTTCATAATTGTTCTTTCAACTAGGGATCCAGCCCCTGGGGCTATCTCCCACTGGGAGTACACGCACACACACACACACACACACACACAAACACAGATAGTCTCATAAGCAAATACACACACACAGAATTGCCTGATGACTGACCAGTATTCGCACACACACACACACACACACACACACACACACACACAGACAGAAAATACATGAATGTACCTTCTGCTTTTCCTCTAAAACACAGACAGAGACAAAGTCCTTGTGCACGCTATGGACATAGTTAAGAGAACATGACAGTGTGTGTGTGTGTGTGTGCGAGCGCGCGTGTGTGCGCGTAAGCATGTGTTTAGGCATGCATGTGTGTCTGTGAGAGTGTGGGTGCGTGTGTGAGAGTGTGTGTGTGGTCTGTGTGGTTAGACGGGCATGCATGTGTGCGTGAGTGTGTGTGTTTGTGTGTGTGGTGTGTGTGGTCTGTGTGTTAAAGTGTGTGTATGTGTCTATGCATATGTATGTACATGTGTATGTGTTTTTGTGTGTGTGTGAAAGAGTAGTTCTAGGCTGACAGTAACGCTTCCGTGTAAAGAGAGGCTGGTGGGGCACACTGTCATAAAACTCTGGACTTCACACGTAAACTGGCCCAGACGACACATAATACTCAGGACTCTAGCTGAGCAGAACATGCGGTCTAACACGTACACATACGCACACGCGCACACGCGCACACACACACACACACACATATGTATGCATACACACACACGTACGCACACATGCACACGAACACACACACAACGCAAAACACAGGCAGTTGTTATGTTCTGCTCTGACACAGTCTTACCTGAAATGGCCACTTTGCCTTTACAGGGATGTCTGTCATCATTAGCTCCTGTGTCAGACGACCTGTAGTGCACACATACACACACACACATACACGTCACATATTCTGTATTTTCTTATGGCTCTCCCATAATTTTTAAGTCAGAAAGAGATGAGTGTATTTAAGAGAGATGAGAGTAATCTGAGTGGACTCTCTGTTGACATCCTGTGAAGTTGTGAACAGATACAGAGGACAGGAGAGCATGGCTCTTTTAACTTCTCAGACAGACTTCAGCCTTCTACTCTCACCAATCACAACAGGCAGTGCTTCATTTCCACTTCCTGCTACAGGGCAGAGCTCTCTCTTCCCTTTAGCAATGCCTGCATATTAACAATGTCTTTTAAAACAACCACTGTGGCCATGAGCTAGACTCACATTTTCACAGAGTTGGGATGTCCACAGCACAGAGAGTGCACTTGTCATTTTCACACATTTATTGAAAAACATACACACACACACACAGAGAAAGAGAGAGGGAGAGAGAGAGAGAAAGATGGAGTTGCAGATATATCCAAAATTAACACATCTATCTTTAATGACACTAAAGAGTAAAACCCTGTTAATTCCATATCCACACACACACACACACACGCACACACACACACACACACACACACACACACACACACATACACACTCAGAAACACACAGAAATACACAGAAACACACACAAACACTCACGCACACATGTGCACACACACATACACATACACACACATACACACAGTCTGTGGAGTCCAGTGTTTGGCCTGACCTGCGGGCGACCCGTTGCATGACCTGTGCCTCCTTCATGCGCTGGAGCTCTGACATGTAGGCCATGATGCGGGCGTTACATGTGAGGAGGCTACGGGAGGCCTCCAGGGCCTGGTCCCTCTGAGAACACGCCGCCAGCAGCTTACATGCACCCTCCCTGATCCGGATCTCATAGTCTATCTTCTTCTGGATGTCAGTGTCCTGCAGGCAAACACACACAGAGAGAGAGAGAGGGTGAGTTTTTATAAAACACTATTCCTAAGTGACGGTCCTTTTGTTTACTTGCACACAGTAAAAAAATATGGAGGTAATCCAGATGATGAATAATTCTGGTCGGCTAATTCAGGCAGGGCATTTGGAAAAAGAACAAAAAGCAAATGGAGAGGAAAGAGAAATTAGGTAAAACAAATGAAGAAATCGGTGTTTTAGTCAACGTAATAAAGAGTGCTGACATTTTAAAGCCTCCACAACACGTTCCATTAAATCGACCTCTTTCTAGAATCCACACAGACTGTTAATCATCTATAATCACCAAAACAAGCTTCCTGAACAAGACAGATCGCCCAGTAAAAAGCTAAATTACTCATAGCATATTCACACTGTTAAACTTTTAATATCTTGAGAACAGTCATGTCAGTGTGAAGCCACGTTGCACTGACTGTCAGGACACAAAGACTTGGACCACGTCCCCGAAGCTCGGGCACATTACCCCACTGCGGCTGTCCTCAGCACGGGCCAGTGAGTGCAGCCTATGCCCCCAGACGGGGCAGTCCTTTCTGTAATGGGGGGTAATTGGGGCTGAGGGCGTCTGGGTGCAGTCAGGTGTGACAGGATTGAAGCAGAGTTAACAGGGTGGAAGAGACATATATTGCCTCTTGACCTCTGCGTACCACCCCCCATAACACAAAGGTACTGCAACATTTATTCTCTTCCACACTTTCTGTAACACCCCCCCCCCGGCCCCCCGTTGTCCTATCCCCCAAACAGGGAGGGAGAAATGTCATAAAACAGCACAACATCTCTCCATACCCGTTTCCCTTAGGGAGGGGTATCCAAGTACATGCTTGCAACCCCGTGCCATTTTACAAGCAATGGCATTGGAGGAGAATATGATTCAGTTGATTTGGTGTTGGCTTAAGTGGGGCAGGAGAGGGGAAAATGCATGAGGAGGAGACAGGAAAAAGAGGAGGGAGGGTGTGTAAGAGCGGTACTTGTGGTGGTCCTCCATTAGGAGTGTTAAACATAAACAGCCTGTCACCAGAGCTTCTGAGTTACAGTGGAGCAGTCAGTAAAACCAGAGGAAAGAGGAAGACAAAAAGGACAACGCAGTACAAGACCCAAACACTGGCCTGTCCTCTTGACCCCTGTCGGCATGGCAACCACTCACTATCACAGCCTGGCTACTGCTTGAGTCTGGACTCTAATTAGGAGAATGTAAACATTCCACAGCCTTTCTCTCTCTCTCTCTCACACACACACACACACACACACACACACACACATGTTCTGTCACTCTCTCTCAATCACACACACTTCAGCTGAGTTATATATCCTCTTTATCTCCTTCTCTCTTCAAAATCTCACATGACTTACTTGACTGCCCAGTAACTGCAGTCTCTTTTGGCCTTTCATCTGAATACAATGAACTGTCAGTTGAGTCTTGAGGCGGGAGTGGACGAGACTTAAAATAAGACTGCGTCTTAACTATCAGTAAGATGGAAAACTGACGGCCCATTTATGAAACATTTAGGACGGTGGACCTCTTTCTTAGCCAGATGAGAATGAATTAAAGTATGATGGACGAGGAATCTGGAACAGGCTGTGAAGTGGCTCTGAAAAGCTAACAAAACCCAGAGTCACCCACCACCCAGTCCCAATACGCAGGCTAGTCTGACACAGAGCGAGACAAAGCACCAAAACACTGCCAACGTGAGAGGAAACAGACTGCGCACTAGAGAGGGATGAGAATGAGTGTGTTTGGATCTGTGACAGAGAGAGAGAATGAGAGAGAGAGAATTCTGCACCTCAGACCTACACGTGAGTAGTGGTGAAATGGAGTGGGCCCAGCATAAGGCTTCACTTTTCCTAAAAAGAGCACTCAGCCCACAAGAGTAATAATGACTTTCCGTGCCACTCTCTGATACAAACACGCACACACACTCACACACACACGCAAGCACACATAAGCACACGCGTGCACGCACACACACACACACACACACACACATACACGCACACACTGTTCTCCTGAAGAAGCTTTACATTCCCACGCAGAAGTTCTTTTGAAGCTCTCACCTCGGGCTGTCCATGCAAAAGCTCAGCTCTGGAGCTACAGCAATAATATGTTTTCGCTTTGCCTCTGAGAGCAAATACCAGCTGCAGTTATTTGGTTTTTAAATTCTCTGACAAGATCCGATGTTCCCGGTGAGTTAGCAAAACGAGTTGCGATGGGAGCAATGTGTGAGCTGCTATCTGACTGAATACCGGCGGGGTTAGGGAACACATAGTTCTGCTCACACTGACAGAAAAGAAATTATAGATATGACGTATGTTTGTTTTTGATGCCTGTGAATATTACACACATGCCATCAGTGCCTTGTGGATGATGAAACAGATGTCTAGTAACAGCTGACTGGATGTTCAACAGGTTCACGCCACCACTATAAATAGGGTCTCTCTCTCTCTCTAACACACACACACACACACACATTGCCAGGCAGGAGCAGCGCCAGGAGGGAGCGAGAGAATGAGTAAGTGTGGCGAGCGGGAAGTGGAGGGTGTGAAAGAACGACAGAAAGGGGAAAAAGAGGAGTGAAAGAAAGGGGGGCACAGTCATTCCTCTGTTTCCAGGTAATGAAGCATGAGATAGATGAAAATGAGCCCAGATGGGAATAATTGAGGGAGGCTGAATCTGCCCCCCCCCCGTTATCGGAAAACGAGAACAAAAGCAAGAGAGAGACAGAGAGAGAGGAAGAGAGGAAGAGAGACGTGAGTTGGCAGCTGTCCACAGACTAAATGTCCAAACCCTCTACTTGTACTGAGGCGACTTCAAATATCGTTAGCATTTGAAATTTGATTTTAAAATGCAAAAACATTTGCCATGATGGTTTTCTGTATACACCTGCACTTACTGACCATTTTAAGAGGTGTACTTTCCTTACAGGTAACCTGTGTAACCTATGTCTGTGTACAGTTACAGACTGTAGCCCATCTGTTACCATGGACAATTTGTCAGCCACCCTCTATCCTGTCCTACAATGCTCAGTTTCTGACCAGAGGACCACTGTTGGCTGGATATTATTTGGATGGCAGATCATTCTCAACACAGCAGTGACACTGACATGGTAGTGATAGGATAGTAACAGGGTAGTGACGTGGCAGTGACAGGGTAGCGACAGGGCAGTGATGTGGTAGTGACATGATAGTGACAGGGTAGTGGCATGGTAGTGACGTGGTAGTGACGAGGTAGTGACATAGTAGTGACGTGGTAGTGACGGGGCAGTGACGTGGTAGTGACATGGTAGTGACGTGGTAGTGACATAGTAGTGACATAGTAGTGATGTGGTAGTGACATGGTAGTGACGTGGTAGTGACAGGGCAGTGACGTGGTAGTGACATGGTAGTGATGTGGTAGTGACAGGGCAGTGACGTGGTAGTGACATGGTAGTGACATGGTAGTGATGTGGTAGTGACATAGTAGTGACATAGTAGTGACGTGGTAGTGACATAGTAGTGACATAGTAGTGACGTGGTAGTGACATGGTAGTGACAGGGCAGCGACATGGCAGTGAGGTGGTAGTGACATGGTAGTGAGGTGGCAGTGACGTGATAAGGAAATGGTAGTGACATGGTAGTGATATGGCAGTGGGTGTTGTGCTGGTATGAGTGAATAAGGCACAGCTGTGCTGCACGTGTTTTCACACATATCAGTGTCACCGCTGGGTTGAGATGTTGTCCACCATCCAAGATTATCCTGCCAACAGCACTCCTGTGTACAAACTTTCAGTAGTTTACAAAACTGGTGATGAGACCAAAACATCATATGACTTTTTTGAAGGGTAAACTAGAAGTTTCCCATTCTAGTTCAAAATAAACCTAAAGATTTAAACCTATCAGACAGCCAAGCAGTCAAACCAATGCAAGGCCAATCGGATACACTTTAAGGAGAAAGGCCAGTGTTAATGCTTTAGTAATAGCAGTGAGTAGTCACACACAGTTTGTTTTTACACCAAAACACTGCAGTGGCAGCTGTTTGTCGGAGTGAAACAGTGACCCAGTTTTAATTCGGCCCCCAGGGGCCACAAAACCCATTTTAAACTGTGGTCACCCAGATTGTGTCTCCCTGGACAGACATATCTTTAATGGTTTGATTTGATTAGTTAATTAGCTGATCAGTCGATGGTTCTGCCCAGCAGTGGGATCTGTGTTTGCAGATCAGTGGTGAACTTTGACTTCTTTCCCGTGCCAGATTCTGTTCTACGACCAAGACGTCACGGTTCACATGGTCAGATCAGAACTCAGAAAGACGGGTCATGGGAAGGGAAATGAATGTTATGATGCAGAAGAGATATTTACAATGAGAATGTATTACTTTATCACTAACACTACTAACTAAACGTTAACCATGATTATTACTTATAATCTGTGTTCTGCATCTTACTTAATGATAATAATAATAATAATAATAATAATAATAATAATAACAATTATGACTGATGACTACGCTTATGTTGTTATATTATTATTATTATTATTATTATTATTATTATTATTGTTATTATTATTATTATTATTGTTATATCAGGGGCGCTTTGGTGCCTTTATGAAATTATCCTTTATTTATGATACTAAAAGATTAAAAAGATAACTGCAATATGAAAACAATGTTTCCCTACTATAGATAATGAGAAGTTTATACAGTGGGGAAAGATTCACTATATGTATACTGTGGATGCCTCAGAACTGTTTTCTTTATCAGTATTTCAACAGAAGAGTAGGGGAGAACTAGACCAGGTCTGTATTCTTAGTTTCACATGCGACAGGGAAGTGTGTGTGTGTGTGTGTGTGTGTGTGTGTGCGCGTGTGTGCGTGTCCACAATCCAGATAGCTAACCCTACTAAAGTCAAGCGCTGTGAGGTCACTTCCTGCCTACCCGCTATGTCACTGCATACAGTTCTGTGAATGACACAAACAACTGTGAGGGAAAGTCTGTAAGAGAGGGGGAGGGGGAGGAGGAGAGGGAGAGAGGGAGAGAGAGACCAGGCCAGACCAGAGAAGGAGCAAGGGGAACACACACACAACTGCGCAACTGTGTGAATTAGAGTGAGACTGAAGCCTCCTTACATTACCCACACACACGCGCGCACACACACACACACACACACACCTCTAATTCACACCTACATCAACAGTAACATGTAACACGCAAGTCACTGAACCATCTCCTTCACTATTTTCTTTTCTTCACAAGCATTATTGGTTCCAGGTGTTTTAACCAGAACCAGAATTTATCCAGCACCTACAAAAGTTCTACTGTCTTCGAGAAAATGCTCACAAGGCAACTTTTCCCTGGAGCAGGGCAGGAACTACAGTGAGTGACACCCAAAAAGGCAAACATCCAGTGATCTGTGAATTCCAGACCACACCCACACACTAGCTTTCACTGACCCAGGAGAAACTGGCTTCCAATTTGCTGACCACAACTATGTGCCCACCCCTGTCCAGCCCTTCCACCCAATCCCAGCGCGCTTCCTGCGTCTCTCGTGCGGTTCTCACAGACTAAGAGGGTTCCCACAGCTTAGGGCGTGGTTGCGGTGAGGACAGGGAGGGGCAGGGGGGGGCAACAGGGGGGCCAAAAGAGATCATGGGGGGCTTTTTGGAAATAGGAGGGATAGCACCACGAGACAGATAAAGATCCTCAAAGACATGGCAGATCGTCGACTATCTTCTCCAAAGGGCCTCTACTTGCTAATTTGATAGCTGAAACGCTTGGATTTTTGAGGGCTTCTCACTATTGGCTCTCCCTCTCTCTCTCCCTCCCTCTCTCTTACACACACACACACACAACAAGTGCACAGGAGATGTACACAAACACGCCTTCACATAAAAATAAAAACACAGACACGCAAAAGGCCACAAACGCACCACACAGAAAAACAAGAGACACATCTCAGCACACAAATGCATCCAACAGTTTTTTACAAAGCCGAACACACACCAACCACCCTATAAACTCTCCCAAGTCAAACGCCAAACTAACAAAAAAATCACCATGGCAACCAGCAGCAAAGCAAGTATTGTTTGAAGGAGGAAGAGTTTTGGCTTTTTTGGAGAGAAGTGAAAGGAGTACTCACATGGCAAAGCTGTGCTGGCCAGAGTGAGTGAATGCTGTCATTACCCAAGGCCCAATGGTTTTCTAACACTATCCAAATCCCCACACAGACAGAGAGAGAGAGGGGGGGGGGACAGAGAGGGAGAGAGACAGAGAGAGACAGGCATAAAACACACAGCTGGCAGAACACAGAGCTGCTGCATTCATGGCCATGTACAGCAGGGGTATTGATGCTGGAGAATGTGGCTGTTCTGAGGCACAGTAAAGACACGGTCAGGGCTACAGCAGTGTATGTGTCTCATTAAGGACCATTTGAGATGTGTGAGTTTGAGGGGTGAGGGGTGGGGGGTCAGAACATTAGTGTGGGACTGTGGAACTCCGCACAGCTGTTCCCACACAAAGGCACTGAGCGTTCCAGCGCAGCTGGACGGTGTGCATGTCTATCCGAGAGCATATAAAACGAACTTTTGACGAGCTTATCTGATTCAAATAAAGTATGGGGTGTGTCTGTACGTAAAACAAAGAGTATGAGTGTGTTTGTCTGTGCAAAAGTGTGCAAGAGTATGTAATTTTGTGTGTGTGTGTGTGTGTGTGTGTGTGCGTGTGTGCGCATGTGTGTGCATGTGTGTGAGTGTGTGTGTGAAAGAAAGTGTGCGAGTAGATTACACACAGAGAGGAGAAATCTGATTGGGAATATTTAAATCAATCCATTGGATTAGCATGTGGACCAAACCTAGAATAGTCTCGGTTCATGATCCATACCCTGGGCCCCGCCCTTTATGAAAGTTTGAGCCAATGAGCTGCCTCCATCCAAAGAAGACTTGTAGTGTCACAACTAGATCATCCAGCTAGTTTACATAGAGAGCTTGGAAGGTAGTCACAGTTCAAAAGCACAGAGCTAAACAGCATGGAACTCCAACCACTAAAAAACAGTGAAAATGTTTTACGAGGAGAAAGGGATGAGGTAAATCACATTATGACAGACTTTGACAAAGCACCAATGCATTGTGTTTCAATTAAATCCTCATCTTAGTTTTGGCATCGTCTACACCACTGCGCCATTTGATTTACGAGCTCGAATGCCTGAAGTATCAGACAATAGTCTAAACGCTAAGCGCTACGTCAGGTCACATGGCAAAAACTCCCAACATTTTTGTTGTCAGTTCACCGCTTTTCCAGATGTACGGCACAAAGCTGCGAGTCGCCTGAAGTTTTGTAAATTCGCAGATACTGTCGTCTGTGTTGACAGCTGTGATTGACAGGCTGAAAAGAAAGCCAAAACGCAACGGAGACGGTTGGTCTCCATGGAGACGACGCGTCCCGTCACCAAACTGCGAATGCTTTGAGGGCACGAGAGACATCAACCTTTGAACAACGCTTGTCGCGTGATGGTTTTTTCCCAGAACAGAAAATTCAAGAACTTAAAAGTCATATTCATAGCACACAATCAACTCATCTTTCATCCCTCTTTGGTTGGACGAACTACTGAAAGACACATTAACAGACCAATCAGTAATGACACTTACAAAATCAGCTTTAGTTTAGTTTAGTGCACACTGTGTCGTCGAGACACATAGAAGGGACTTCATGTCAATGCTGAAGGCACAGTGCTTTTTCCTATCACACAATGTCAGGACATTCAATCATTACTCAGATCTTACTGCAAGAATAGGACATAAATAATACATGAGATATGCATATAAGACAATGTCTGGTGAAAGCAAGAGATGTTCTGAGGCTCTGAAGAGACTCTGTCTATGAAGAAATACAGATATGTAAAATAGAAATGTACATAAAGTCTCCCAGTACACATCTCATCCTCTCTCTGTCTCTCTCTCTCTCTTTCATTCACATACACACACATACACACACACACACACACACACACGCACACACATCTCATCCCCTCTCTGTTTCTCTTCCCCACCCAAACACAGAGCATTCATTCTGGGCCCTAGCCAGTCAACCATAGGCTAACCTCTGACTGCGTACTGCGAGGACAGTTTCTGGGGATGCTGATTATCTTATGTAATATTTGTTGGTTGTAGTTTGGGGGTGGGGGTAGGGGGTGGTTGCAAAGGGGTTACCTCACTAATCAACTGTATTAGTGTTTGACTGGGAGTTCTTGGCGCTGTCTAATCTCTTTAGCTTTAGCGCAGTTTGAGGCTGGATGTAGAGATCTGTGCTAATCGGATCACAAAGGCTAATTGGTGGTAAAGCGCTGGAGAGACTCTGGGGCTGTAGCTTCTCTAAGTATAGACGCAGCTGAAAGTGTGGCTGAGGTGACCTTGGAGAATCAGGGACAGGCAGCAGACACACTTCAGGAGACGCAGAACCGGGGTACAACTCCACAGGAGATCCAGTGCAGTGTTGATTCCATCTGTGGGTGTGTCAATTCACACGCATTCGAAAGAGTACTCTTTCTCACAGTCTAACTGCTAAACTCACAAACAAAGCAAATACCACATAAAAGTGATAAGTATCTTAATGTGTGGAGCTTTAGAGCACAGGTATACACAGAATTATATATGGTTGTCTTGTGGGACTCAACCGCTGTCATGTTAGAATTTCTGACAAATACAGCAACAGTAACACCTTCCTATTCAAGGACTGACTCAGATCAAACTCACACTGACTGAGGTAGACACCAAATCCTGATCTCCTTCTGCAGTGACTGTGTGTGTTTGCGAGTGTGTGTGTGTGAGTATGTATGTGCATGTATATATGAATGTATATATATGTGAGAGTGTGTGTATGTGTGTGTATATGTGTATGTGGTGGACTTGAGCGGTTTGAGGTCTCACACACCTGCACTGGCTGCTTTATCGTCCATACCGCTGGATCTGAGAATCATACTCACACAGGTCTAGACAGATTTCACACACATCCACATCTGTTCAGCTGCACACTAGCCAAGTGCTGATTCAGTCCCTGTACTTTTTTAGGAAGCATCCGCAAAATTTCACTAGAAGCTTAATTTCCACACAAACTGAACACTGTAAGTTACAACCATTCACACTATTCTGGTATTTCATTGCAGTCTCTGAAGACTGGCCTGCTTTATATGATGTTTGGCTAAGGATATTCCAGACAAAAATGGTAGGAGGCCAATACCAGAATACCATACCAGAACAGACTACCACAGTATCAGCATCAGCATCAGCATCAGAATCAGATAGACAGAATGAGTTTTTTTATTTACCAAACTGAATCAGGCTAAATGACGCAGAAAGATACATGTTAGTCATGAAAATTCAAATAAGCCAAAGCTAATGTCGAGAGCTAAATCACTGACACAAACACACATTCCGCTCTCCCTCCTCCTTAATCTCTCAGACCACAGGAAGAGTAAACCATAACTGGACATACAAGTGTGTGTCTCTGTATGTGATCAGGCTGTGTGGTTAATAATGACCAGTGCTGTCGGGAAAAGAAAGAGAGAGAAATAGAGAAAGCGAGAGAGTGAGAGAGAGAGAGAGAGAGAGAGAGAGAGAGAGAGAGGATTTACTGATTGCAGTAACGCTGATCAGGAGTTCTCTGTGTACAGTGCCACTCTATCACACACACACACACACACACACACACAAACACACACACATATGCGCTCACACTTATTTTAGACAATTCATAACACAGAGACACCTCACTCAGTTGCACTTACCCACACATAAACACACACAGCAAAGGGACCAACAGATTTCTTCATGTATACACACACACATACACACACAGACACACACACACACACAAATACACATTCTGTTGTCCAGCTGCAGGCATGATTTCCCAGAGGTGTCACTCACGCATGCAGAAAACAGCTCTAACAGTGAAGGAGAAAACAAGAGAACAGAAAGAAGGAGGTGAGAACGAATGAGGAGGAACACGAATGAAGGAGAAAACGGGGGGCTGGAGAAAAGGACGAGAAAAACCTCAAAGGCTGTGAGAAGCAGGAAAGGAAATCTTCACGGTGATAATTTTCTCATGCGTTAAAAAAGAGGCCAAGTAAGAGAGCGGAGAGATATTTAGGGAGATATGGGCCACTCATTCCAGGGGAGAAGTGTTCTAGTAACACATATATAATTTTCGTAGGTCAACCACATCTAAACCACCATCTACTGACACAAGGTCCATCTATCTATGTATACACACACATATCATAAAGAGGGAGAGAGAGGAGACTGTTTTAAATTCACAGTTCTGCACCAAGCAGTGTAGTTGTTCAATCAGCTGCCTCAGGCACACAGACGTGCACACGCATACACACACACACACACACTACACGCTCACACACACAGTACACACTCGCACACACTGAAAAACTATGAAGCAGATCATAGCAGTGGAAGTCAGAGGTTACATCTCCTTTAGAGACCCCGGCTATTTCAGATGATATTAGTATTGATTGTTAGAGTGAGAGAGAAGAAGAAAGCCAGAGAGAGAGGTTTTAATCTCTGCGGCAGTTTTCTGGAAGCCTGTTTTCTTTTTTTTGTTCTCAATATGCGTGTCCAGTGTGGGAGAACCGGTGGCTACAAGATTCAAGAGCTTTGTCCTTGGACATCCTGCATTCTGAGGAGCAGTTGACAAAGCCTGTTTAAATGGGAAACTGTGTGAGAGACTGAGAGAAAGAGAGAAAAAACAGAGAGGATGTATGACCCTGCTTGTCCTGTGTGTGTGCGTGTGTGTGTGTGTGCATGTGTGTGTGTGGGGACACAGGGGCAGACCTCTCTCACACATAGCTGCAGTCTCCAGAGTATAAAAACTTTCTGACCTCCTGGTTTGGAGCCCCACTGTCTCTGAGAATACACTACAGTCCCACTGCAATACTGTGGGTTTGTGTGTGTGTGTACGCATATGTGTATGTCTCTATACACACATGCAAGTGAGACTGAGAAAGAGAAAACTGAGAAATGGTCCGACACACACAATCTGTGAGTGTGTGTGTGTGTGTGAGTGTGTGTGTGCGTGCGTGTGTGTGTGTGTGTGTGTGTGTGCCTGTGTATGTGCTCATGCGTTTTAGTGTCCATTTTCTTCTTTTTCTTCTCTTTTCTTTTTTTATACCCAAGATCTCCTTAAAGCCCCCTCCACACCCTTCAGCAACACAGCACCAATTCCATTATCCAAACAAATCTAACAGCAGCTTGGCGGGAGAGTGCAGCAACACAAAGCAGGATTGTACACACAGATTCTTGGAAATTCAGCCATTAGAGAGGGTGGATTAAAAGCATGTATCCATCTGAACCAAGTCATGAAGTGAACAACTGTACTTTTCTGCTTTTCTTTTAGGGCGCGCACACATGCACACACACAAACACACACACACATAAACGCAAACATACATACACACATACACGCACACATATGCACTGCACATGGCCAGTACCTGCATATGAATGCGAATTCACAAAAGAGACTGAGACAGACAACACTGAGAGATTGGCACACGCAATCTGTGTGTGTGTGTGTGTGTGTATGTGAAAGGATTTGCTGATGATCCTTCAGCGCACTCTCAATGAATCATCTTTGATGAGCAGATTGGTGTTTGAGTGAGTCAGCCCTGTTAAACAGAGTGACAGTCACTCATCTAAACAGATTACCTCTGACTGCTAGCACTGAATCAGTCAGCTCCCACTATCTACTGCATATATGCATTCAGTCCTTACACACACACACACACACACACAGAGAAGGAGATAAATCAAACTGCTGGACTATAAATACACAGGTCATAGCCTTAGCAAACAGGCCTGCTCAGCTAGTGGCTCTTCCAAGACTGCACTCAAACAAGCCAAGCGAAATGATGGTGTCTGAAATAAAGCAGTGCAGAAAGAAAAATGGGAAGCAGATTGTGTGTTTCTGTGTGTGTCTGTGTGTGTGAGAGAGAGCGAGAGAGCAAGAAAGAGACGGATGCATACCTTGCCTTCATCTTGGGACATTGGTCCTTTGCAACGAGATCTAGGGTGTGTGTGTGTGTGTGTGTGTGTGTTCAATAGCCTTTGCAAAGGCAACAGTCCTCGTTCATGTGTGTGTTTATTTCTTGCCCTCTTTCTATGAAATTGGTCTGCTCTGCCATGTGATTTCTGCACCACTGCAGCGTGTGAAAATGCAGACACAAACTCTATCACTTCTGCCACTGCAGCTGGACATTCTCTGGACCACTGGAGCATTAACGACCACTCTCTGCCCCAAACACTTTCCTTATGTTCCCAACTCTGCATGACTCTAACTGCATCACAGTTAGAGAGATTCTACACACACTCCTGCATCCTGCTGCAGTGAGCCAGTACACACCAGAAGAAGCAATACCTGATAGACCATCTCTCTCCAGCCAATATTGATTCTAGAAAAGGCAGCTGAAGTGCGGTTAATGAGCTAACTGCAGCAGTGCAGGGGCTTTAGCTTGCCTAACCGAAAAGCAGCAGATCATAACCAGCAGAGAAAGCCCAGGGAGAGAGATTGATAGCTATTGATTTTTTTTTTTTATTTGCTAGAGAGACAGACAAAAACGGTAACAGTTAAACTGGTCTGAAACAATGCTATGGCAAAGCGGAGGAGGGAGGCGGGGCGGTGGGGGTGCCTTCGCCCTTAAAATGTCTTGATTTGAGTGACCTTTTCAAATAAAACCAGGCTAGGCCAGAGTGAACATGATCTCCCCAGATCAGACCAAACACATGCATTCAGTCTGTGTATTGGAGAGACAGGAAAGTTCAGCCACAGGAGAAACCAGGCTGGAATTAGGGGCCCCCATACTCTCCTCCAGAGCTGGAAATGCTAAATAGCCACGGAATGATGGACAGAGTAAAGATAACAAAACCCATTCCAGTGGAATAATATTTCATCTGGGATGACGGATTTGGATCAGAGTTTGACGGATATTGGGTCAAGCTAGAAGGACCCATTCCATCAGGTTTAAAAGACTTTTTGTCTAATTGAGAGATTACCATAAAACAAGGCGTCTTCTTCGTTCAGTCGACGCTCACTGTTGGAACATTCGTGTTCTGGGTCCACTGTCCTGTATCTCTTAAGTTCTAGAATGTCTGACAGAAGTTCCTTTCATTCCAGTGGAGAAAAAAGAGCCACAATAGGGAAACATAATGGAGACATTGTTGCCTTTCCTGGACGAGGACTGACAATACTCTACAGCAGATCAACAAATAGGGGAGAAGTATGAACGATCGCCACACCCTGTCCTGTGACTCCATCACAAGGCTCTCGTAGGACAGAGGAAACACTGAGGGGGATTTAGTATGATATGATTAAATTAATCCTAAAGAATAAAGAAAGAGTTTGTGTAGTGACGCAGAGTGGATCTGTATGAACAGTCAGTACTCTAATCCTGAGTGAAACTTTTCCAGTTATTGGCAATGGACAGCACACAAACTCACAAACATAAACACACATACACACACACACACACACACAAGCTTAAAGCCATTTATCCTTGCAAGCACAATTATTAGGCCAATGTCTCTTTTTCTAATCGCCATACTACAATAAAATGTTCCAAGCAATTACCCATTTTCTTCAACTAAAATAATGTTTCCCCAGCCGTTTTACTGCACATGTTTCAATAAGCCTACGTATACTCTCCCACGTCTCTCACGTTGATCAACGCCGTTAATACTCGAGAGCGCGTGGGCGTTCTGACCTTGCTGCACACCTGCACAGAACGCAGCTCTCATGATGCGCAGGAATGTTTACCATTTAAAGTTGGCTAATTTCTTTATCGGCAATTTTGCACAGCGACAAAGTGCACTTATCTACTTCCCACGTGTCTTATGAAATGTGCAACATGCCTCTCATAGTGAATCAAAATAACATGTAACACTGTGCAATTATCTCTATCCCATTTAAGTTTACAACACATTAAATCATTAAGCAGACACCAGTGTCACTTACTCGTTGATTTTTTGAGTTGTTCATGTTGGTGATGCTTCCAAAGACGACCGTGAAACTCCCAAATCACCGCGCACGCTTACGCAACACCAGCCCCATTCACGCCAGCTAACACATTCCTAAAGTGTAAAAACCCAACCAGAAGAAGCCAAACCGGGACCGTCGGAAAACTGGCAAAACACTCGTAAAAGGCGTTGGCGCTCTGTCAAAGACTGACGAACGCTGGACTAGCCCGTGAGCACTGCGGCTTGACACGGTCATCTGTCCGGGCTCATCTCCCGGCTGTCATCGGTAGCCTCTCCGACTCGCCTTCCGACGCAGGGGAACCATGCAAAACGAGAGCCAACCACAGGGGCAGGCTAGGAGGCGGGTACGGCGCCTATTGGGGACGAACTGAGTGTTGTGTTGGTCTGGGTGTAAGATAACAGGAGAAGCCCATCTGTGGGAGACTGCTCTGTTAACTGCCTAAAATAAAAGGTAAATAGAATCCGTGTGTTTCCAGTGCAGTAGTTAGAAGACGCATGGAGGGAGGGCAACTGAAACACCACACGAGTGAGGAGCTGTGTTCACATCATGAGCCAGAATAATGATTTAACGACAAACTCTCTCTCTCTCTCTCTCTCTCTCTCTCTCTCTCTCTCTCTCTCTCTCTCTCTCTCTCTCTCTCTCTCTCTCTCAGCTTTGCTGCATTTCTACGACGCTTCAGGATTATACCAGTGGTCTAACAATAGCAGTGAATCCTTGGAATACTGTGTAACGGGGTTACAAATTCAAATTGGGACCAAGGATTTTGTCTAGGGTTAAACCAATTTAACGTCTACAAACCTAGCCTAGGACAACCTTTCTGAGGAGAAAAAGTTACAACACTTTAATTACAGTATCATAAATGCTGTATTGAATTCATTAAAACAGCTTTAAGGTACAGCACCCATACTTTCTTATATTATACACCATCAGTATAAGGGGGAGACCATTTGCGGACAAACTGTTTGAATTAAATATGGTGCAAATGCAGCGAGGGTTTCACAAAAAAAAAAAAAAAGAGACATTTCATGCCAAGGCTAATGATGCTAAATTTTGCTGAGTGAATTATATCAACAACAAATTATATCAATATGAATAACACTAAGACTACATGAATACTGTTTTAATTTTTTTTTTTAAACATTGCCCTTCAAAATGCTCATCAAGGACTGCCACCATGTGTAAAGCGAAAAGTAGTAATTGCCTGTTCATCTTTGAAGCAAACTGCCATTCAGATAAACCCGTCTTTTCTCTATTTGTGGCGCTTTATGAACTGAACTAAGTGACTAAAATCTAAGATGAGTTTTCTTGGCTCAACAACCGTACACAATCCACAACCACTGACGTGTAGCCTCTAGGATACTTAACGTATGTTTAACGTTATCTGATTAGCGTCTCTGCCCTAATCTTCCTCCCATCCACACCTGGAGCGTGTGACGGTGTGGAGTCTGGGGTGGTGAGCGGACCGACAAGTTGACAGACCAGCTCCAGATTAAGACGACTCAGAGAGCCTCTGTGTGGCAGACAAGCACAGCAGGACCAGAGAAACCCCATTCAGCTTCATGGAAAAGACTCCAGAGATTACAGCCCATGGCAGAATGTGGGACAAACTGAGCTTCAGTCTCTAGACACTGTGGCCTACAGTGTAGTGATGCAGGGGGGGAAGGATGTGACATTCAGATACCTCAGATAGTGTGCATTACACAGATGTACACTGAAATGACACAGATGCATAAAGTAATGTAATCTGTGCAAACCAGAAAAGGGAGGACAGAGAGAGAGAAAGAAAGAGAGAGAGAAAGAAAGAGAGAGAGAGAGAGAGAGATGTATGGTTGTGAAAGAAGTTAAGTGATGAACAGTAGGCTGTACTTCCCACAAATCGACTCAAAAGACGAAAAGACAGATGAGATAAAAGTGCAGACAAGATTAGAGGAAAGCAACAAGTGGGCTGTCTTAGCAACCTTTCACACAGGCTTATGTAACATCTGATACTTTATGTTTAAAAATATTAAACAAGTTTTTTAGATTTGTATAAAAGACATCATGATTTTACGGTAGGAATGCACGTGCAGCTAAAATGTACTGAAGGGGGAAGTTTAAGAGTTAAAGTGAGGTTTGATCACTAACAGAGGATTACCAAAACCAGTCCTCAGTCGCTAAGGGACCAGACAAACTCCATGGCCATGACAACAAAGAATAAAATGCACTAGCATAGTTCAGTGGGCGAGGCTTCTTATCACAGCATTTTGTGTCAAATTTCAAGCTGCCCAGGATGTGACAAATTGGTTCATGACTAAGATCGCCCCAAGCACAGGTCTAGGATCAGAGATTGCCATTTTCCATGTTATCGTTTAGTCCAAAGACATGGGTCCCAAGGCCAGTTTTATATGCAGGAAAGCAACAAAAGTTCTGAAAGAGTGTTGTTCAAATACGCTTTGTTTATGAAAGTCACATGACATCTGCCATAATCACATGACTTTGATACACACTGAGCTGGGTTTCAAAAGACCTAATACAGTTTCCAATTTGACATCACTAAACAGATCAGACGTGCTCATTTGGCAATGTTAACGGCCAATTCTGCTGTTGTTGTCCAGTTCACTTAAGGGTATTTGGTGTTGTTATCTGACAGATCACCAAGGATTACAGCATGTTAACAATGTGAAGCCTTGCGTAAGGGAATATTAGAATCGGTGGAACACTAATTAAGACGAAATGAATGAAAACAGAACAATGGACCCACCGTACTGATGCTGGGAAACAATTTCAGTTCTTTAGTCGATGTGAAGCATCTGCTATGTGTGAGGAAAACATACATGAATTAGTTTGTCATTCTGCTAAGATACTGACACTAGAAAGCTTAAATCATTTTCATAGAAGAAGCCAAGTTCAGCAAAACCTTAAAACAGAAATGATGCACTCATGCGCTGTACAAAGCAAGGCTAACCTACAGTTGTAAAAAAGGGGGAGACAAAAAAAGTCCCATTCAGTGATGCTGAGTCACCCAGTCCAGTCCTGTGATATTCCACCCTGTGGATGACCACAGCTGAAGAAATATCACGTTTGCTCAGCCATTGGATTGACTTTTCCATTTGGTTTTAGGCCATACAGGCGAATTGACAAATATAATCAATATAATTAACATCATTCTTATGCACGCTTTGGTTCAGTAAACATCCTCAGGCAAACTGGGATAAAGTCCCTTTGGTAAGTACGAGAGGGTGAAAAGGCCACCGGAATGATGCCGGGGGGTTTAGACACAAGCCAAACACACACAGACTGGCTTTTTTCATGTTTAGTTCTTCTTCAAAGTGATCACACACAAATGTCTGTCTGAGCATTTCTGAAACTCCCTTCTCTATGCACAGACAGTGACCAAAACACAGCCTGCAATTCTGTTGGTCTATTGTTCCCAACATATTCTCTACAGTGGGACATTCCAACTGGTCTGAGAAAGAGACTGTTACATTACGGTGATTGTCACAATGGTTGAATAGACACTTGGAGAATGTACTGGTCCGTTCAGGAGAGATACAGAGACTCCAAAGCACTGAGAATCAAATCTGAAACAGCCCTGCTATTACACAGATAACAAACAGAAAACAAGCCATTCTTTCGTGGAATTTGAGGGATGAATTCATTTTTTATTGCACGATTCCTCCGTGCCAAGTTCATTATGTCTAATTATCGAACTCTGGGTTTGCCTCTGTGTTATTAAATGAACGTTGTTTGGATAAATACATCCATTTGCCTTGGTATGCGGCCTGTGTAACCTTTCCTACTATCTCCCTCGGAGACTCAACTTCCATCTTATTTACTTCCTCATTGAAAAACAAACAACAATCTCTAAACAAACAAAATCTTGTTTCCTATCTGGTCCAAGTCAGTTTCTGCCAGTCTTCCTTCCTCACTGTACACATCCGAGTTAACACAGTGCCTCTCTCTCTCTCTCTTTCATTCTCCTGTTTCCCTCTCCTTCCAATGTAAATTTATGCCACCAATGTAATTTACTCGGTTGCACCATTTCCCTCTATTGTTTTGCTCCAACGAGAATGCGACTGAATTATGTAAGCGACTGTCCTGTTCCCAAGGGTGGGGCAGAGCTGAGACAGGAAACATACCAAACATTCAGCTCAAAGCTGTGTGTGACCACATCCAGAGTTAAGAGCACCACAACTACAGGCCAGTTAAGTGACCAGTACGAAATGATGTAACACAAGAGCTCCCAATTAAGAATTCATTATTGTGTTAACATGAAATGATTCCCCTGCCTACTTATCATAAACTAGTATTAGTCAAATTGTTTTAAATGCTTTTTGTAAAATGTTATGTACAAAATATGTGACCCAAAACACTGCAATGGGCAAACGTCTTGGGGTTTATGGTTACCAAGGGGCTTTACTGACTGCTAATGAAACATCTGCTACGTAGTCAGTGTCAGTGAAGAAGACATTATCTTCTCACGTCAGTCTTGACTGACACAAAGAGAAAGAGACCAGATCTTTAAGCAGGGCCATGCAGAGAACACGGTGTGAGTCGGTTTTCTATCGCAGACCGGATATCATCTCCAGATAGTGATGTGGTTTAGTCAATGGAGCCAAAGCCAGTCCATACAGACATTGATTTTGACATTATGGAGCCATCCAAACCAAACATATCCATGACCAAGAAGGTCAATAACCTTCAAATTGTGCCTTTGAGGATGTGTGTTGTCTCACATTTAAACAACACAAAGCAGCAATGACAGAAAAAAAATCAGAGACAATACCTCTTTTTCAAAGATGTGTTCAGCTCTTTGTTTGATGTAGCGTATGTGATGATGTAGAAACGTGATTACAACATCATATCATGAGCAATATGATTAAAATGTAAAAATACATATAAAAATACGACATGACTAAGTGATGGAAATCCTCAGTGATGTAATAAGCTAATCCTTAACATGGATCTTCACTCCAATCTTTATGGAACCAAGGAAAAACTCAGGGACACCCTCATACTTCATATGCCAATGAGAAAGAAGTTAAGACTTGTCATCCAACTGTGCTGTAATCTGGCTTAACCTAGATTTCTCTGACATGGTGTGCTTATATGTCTGTTAATCCTCGGAGACACTGGCCTTTTTCTCTCTTTATCCCTCTCTGCAGAACTGGACATATTCTGTTCTTGTTCACTGGTCTGAGGTCAGCTCAGATGTTTTTGTAGGGTGGTGATCATGAGAAAACGTGGGACCGACTTGGTTTTCACCAGACTGCACCACAGCCAGGGTAGACCAAACCAGATTTAATGTCAAAGCGTAAACTGGCACTGGTCCAATTCAGTGATTCTAGAGGCATTTTATGGCTGCAGGTTCTGATGTGATCCATAAAAACTCCAATGGCGGCGAAGCAAGTTGCCTTCATGGTACTATGGAGACCAGTATAGCGCTTAACTCTTTAACCATTTTAATAGTCCCTGTCTGGTGGTTCTGCAGTGTGGTTCACTTCATCAGCTGCAACAAGAAGGCTGTAGAATAGGGGAAAAAATACTGCAATTTGATATGGTTCATGTGTAAAAGTCCCAAAGTAGAAGTCAAACAACTCTGAAGAGGGGCCCCTTTATTCAACTGGCCCTGAACTCCGACCTGATATGACTAAGTGTGGAAAAAAAAGCGTGTGACATCATTCTTTCGGAGGGATTTGTTTCGATTGCATCACCAGCCGGAACTGAGACCAGGCTGTCTGCACCTCTCAGCACCTCACAAATAAACATAGGAATTTTTCAGTTTCTCTCTCTCTGCTTCACACACACACACACATACAGACAGAGGGAGGATCGATGAGTCTTGGGGCTGACGCAGCTTAACCGTATACAGGGAGTAATGAGTTTACATTGAGAGGAGCCATAAATCTGAACAGACACTAACTGATCACACGAGACACAAAACGCAGGTCTTAAGTCGATCTGTCTCACGAGCAATGACAGATGCTCATTTTTAAGACAGCACAGAATTACCAGTTCACTTTATGGGAAAGGTCCGCACTGAGTTACGGTGAAACCACAGACTAGGAGTATATACAGTTTTGCAATCAGCCTCTTTAAATTAAATGCTTTCTATAAAAACTAAGGCTGATATTTTTCAGATTAATGATAAACCACCAGTGGTCATTAATCGCATTCACTGAGTCAACCTCAGTCAGTTAAACTAAAAAAAGAAGAAAAAAAAAGAAGAAAAAACTTCATTTAGCAGTAGGTTTTATTTTTCAACAACACTTTGTGTTAATTGAAAACATATTATCACTGCTATCAATAACACAGAGAAAATCCATGGGATTTTGCAGACACATCACACAAATAAGTTACATTACAAATTCACTGTTTAACAAGAGATACAGTGCATGGAGAAAGTGACTGATGCACACACGAATGGAAAATAAAACATGGAATTAGCTGCAAATGCCACATTATAGACCTTACACAGTCTAGTCCGGAGAGACTCAGAGAGCCTGTACACGATATCATCTGGCCTGCAGTTGAGAGTGAAGACGGCCTGAGATAGGTAGGTGGGTAGTCTTAAGCATCTCAGGAATGCTAAAACTCTTCAGGTTTTCACCTCAAGGAGGGCAGAAGGGAGGAGGTTGTTTAGGAGCAAAGAAAAGGAGCCTCCTGCTGTTTCTCTGCGCCTTTTGTCAGTGACTCCCACTGTGAGGGAGGGTGGAGGGGGCAGTTTTGTGACAAAGTCACTGAGTGTTTTGTGTGGTCAGGTTGGGCCTGTTGTATGTAAAATTCTACTTTCAGCATCCAAAAAATAAGCAAAAAATATCTTTATACAGATGGACGGAGTGATCTCAGGCTAAGAAAATTCTGCAAGAAATCAAAATAACCAATACTAATCAAATCGTCAAGCTCTGTCCCTGTGACAAGATTTCAGTTTCACTTGTTTTCATTCGCTTCATTACACCAACATTTATGCTCTTTGTTCACTAAGAAAATGTTTATCTTTCAAAAGAATCCTTTTGTATATCACAAACTGAGTCTCTTTTCAGCATGTGCGGTTGGAACGGCATAACAGCAGCAGGGAGAAACTGACCAAACTGGAGGAATTTCTAAGACGAAAGTTAATCTTACTGCTAAGATAAAATAATTTCATGATTACATGGATAAAAATGTGGAAAATGTTCTGATAGTGTTGATATTAACGATAAGAAGATGGCTATGGCTGCCAAACTTGGCCGACCAGCGGAGAATGCACCCTCATTCAGTCAGCTCCTGAGGTGAGAGGAGAAAGAGCAGGAAAGGGCTGAAAACGGGGCAGGAAGGAAATGGATAAATTTAGGGGGGAAAAAAATTACAGGAGAGAATAGGAACAGGGAACCTCATGTAAGGAGAGATGTGAGGTGCTACTACGACACGAGAAAAATGTGGCAATGAGAGAAAGGGAGGTTCACAGCAGGGGTGGACTTTGTACTTTATCAGAAGTGACACCTCAGCTTCATTAGAGAAAAGCAGGGTGGAGACAGCAGGCTGCTAGCTAAAATAAATAATAAACAAAGAAAGCCAAACTTAAAACAGAGCAAAACAAATGAGTTCATTTGTACTGATTGTAACGAGTGTTTATGTATTTTAGTTTTCAAATCAGACTTTTTTTTTTTCCTCCTATCAGTGAGAGGAGTAGTAAGACTGGATTCTGCCTTGCGAAATAACGCACACTCTTTCCCAACCAGAAACACACATGTTACACCAGCATCACGTACACCCCGCCTTAACACAGGACCAGCTAGAGTAAAGCTACTCCCTGATGTGCGATCAGCAGGACTTTCAATTTGACAACCACGCCGAAACATTATATCTCCACTCCCCACAGACATGTAAAATAAAATATGACTCTCACATGTACAGTAACTCCAAACCCAGTCTGCTACCATGTTTTTACAGGTTTGTCTTCATGCTGGTTTCTGACACTCTCCATATTTCATAACTAGAACCTTAGGACATTGCGTATGCTTTTGATACAAGGGGAGCCCTCTTTAAGGTTCTTAGTTACTTTGGGCAGAGTTACTTGCTACTAGCTATCATTCAAGCAATAGGGACCATATGTCAGCGACACAGACTGGCAGTTTAAGTGTAACTCTGCAGGTTTGATTAGAGGGTTCTGGGACTTGCTGGGTCCACTGAGATGGGCTGGTGTGAGTGGGGAGGCTAAGGTGTGTTATCAGTTAACTGGGCCAACTTTCTCAGGTCTGGGTAGAGGGGCTCTGGAAGGGTAGGACCAGGGTCTCGCAGCTGCTGCAAGTTTGGCGGTCCACTCCACTGCCCTGGCTCCCGGATGGTGTTTTTCAAAGGAAGCTGGTTTGAGTCGAGGCATTTGGCTGGTTCCTGTGCACAGACTGTCCATTCAACCCCGTTCCAAACCATGCCAGGGCCCAGGCCAGGGGCGTTGGGGGGCTGGGACGAGGCGTGGGTGACCAAATACAATGCTCCCTTTCTCCACCAAGCTACACCCGCTTCCCCGGCCCTAATGCTCCACCCCGCAGCCGAGAAGGAGGGGAAGACCGGGGCTTTACAGCAACTGAACCAAAACACAAAGACGCAGTCAGGTTTACAAGCACAGCCGAGCAAATACGCAAGGAAAGACACGGGCACAAGTTCCAGGCACGCAAACCAAACACACAGTAAATAGCAGCATTTATAATGGGAGCTGGGGTGAAGCAAACCTTTTACCACCCACCGTGTTTATCTCTTCCATGCTTCTCGCTCACAACTGGTTTTGAAACACTTAATATGCGAGGAAAAAAGTACACAGAATTTATCTCTGAAAGGACACGGGTCAGTACATAACTGCTTACACTGAGTGAACCAGCTGAACCAACAGTGTCAAAGAAAGCCCCAGAGTGCCCTGTTTACAGCGAATGAATGGACTGGGGTTAGTACAATGAATGGCCTTTGCATATGCGTGGTGACCTCGACACTCACAGGCCCTCTAGTCACCTAAATCTATCCCACCCCTACTTCCCTTGTAGTGTATTACTACTTACTCCTATATTGTTTCCACCATAGTGCACAGTTAAAAACTTTATGTGGACAAGTTGTTTATAAATGAATATATAAGAATATGAGGACAGATTTAGCCACAAGAAAAGGTTCTTCCTGACTGATTCTGAACCAGCAGAATCTTCTCTTGCTTTGACCATTTCAAAGCTACGTTAGGGGTTAGGGTTTCCTCTAGGTCTGATGCATGGCACCTGTGTCTCTGTTGGCGCTGGGGCATTTGGAGCAGGTCCAGGTCCAGGTCCAGGTCACAGTTCAACTCTGGGTTAGGGGAGAGGTCTGGCCTTTCTCAAGCTACTGCAAAACCTCTAGGCTAAAGTTCAATGCCTCCACTAGAGATAATGGTTACAGGCACAGGTCAAAAGGTCATCTATTCCCCTTCTAGTGTTGGAAAGGTCACCATCAGTTATTTAGGCTCTAGGTAATACAGTCAGACACAAATAAACCCTTCAATAACATTTTTTGGTATACTAACTCTACTTAACCTATGAGAATTTCATATTAAGTATCTCATCATAAATGGCAAAACATTACGATAACTCCGGATTCTTTGGCTCCACAAAGCATGAACGGCTAATTCTAGAATCTTCCGGTTCACTTCTAAAGTCCATCATTGAAAGTAGCCACATATTCGATTATAACCTTAAGAGTAAGTGTCTATCTTAGACTTGGCTATGTGTTACTGTTCTACCCACAGGCGTGGAGAACTGGGAAGTTACACTGAGGCCAGAGCCTTAGGGAGCAATCCGTCAGCACAGAAGCACTTCCACATGGACGTCACTCTGACTGCAAGCGTGGTCAAGCATGAGGAAGGACAGCAGAAATGACATCATGCTGGCCAAGCACTGGGAGTCCCTCTGACTCTCTTCCACCATTTCCTGTCCTCCTCTCACATTTGAGACCGAGAGCTGTGACAGTCCAGCAACAACAGGCTGTCTAACTGTGCAACTGTGACACCGAGGACGCCTGCTCTGGGCTTCCACTAGGAAATGTAAAGGTTTAAAAACAAGAGAAGAAAAGAAAGGTTGTCCCCACAGAGCCAAGAATGTGGTCGCTCCTATTCTGAAAGGACTTGTTATAACTTGAACAAATGTGTCTGCTCCAAGAGGAGAGCGAGCACCTCCTACACCATTCAGAAAACCACAGGTTCCTATCTCAGTAACACCATGAAATATATTGGTCAGGAATGCAAACTGTGTCTGTTTCTTTTTTGTTTTCCTTGGCCACAGAAACCAACAAAACCCCAGGTTCTACAGAACCACAGCGAGAGAAAAGAACTCCCCAAAAACTGAAACGCTGCATAAATGTTCATTATTATTCACGCAAAAAATAACAAATAAGAATCTTTATGTACTCCTTTAGTGTAGCAGCAGTTCAGGGTTGACAGGACAGGCAACGTTCTTCAAGGAAATCCATCCACTTTTCCATACTCTTCATATTTTGCCCATGACTGTTTAGAGGACAGTCCACCCAGTATCATCAAGAATTTTCTCCCCCCTCAGTTTACTGTGTGCGACACACTGACGAGTAATACAAAGAGTCCCTGTTTCCATCCACCAATCAATGAGGGTAGAGAACGGAGACAGCCGAGATGATTTCATTAACTCTTTGGCCCTGACTCTGAGAGACACTAATCTCTTGTGGTTGATATTGATTGTGAAGTCGGCGATGTTTGAAATGCCACGCTCTTTGAGAACGACAATCATCCGACAAACACGGATGAGGACAGACTCAGAGTTGTCACCAATCTCCCCCGACCCCTCACTCTTCCAAGCAGAGCGATAAACAAGTCGCTCTCACAGGCAGTCCTTTGAAAAACCAAATGCAGCCAAATTGAGACCGTCCCAAAACTGACTGACATATGACGGCTTGGACATGGGGCTGCTAACTCGTGAGAGCACCGGTCCAATTAGACCAATTAGCTGACATGAAACAGAAGGCTCAAATGTTGCTGTACCAGTTACACAAACTGAAAGGCTGCCTTAGAGTCACACTCAAATGTCGGATCAACACAGACACAGAGCCAATATGGACCAGTTCCCACTAAATGGTGGTGCCCATATGTCTAATCCTTAATTGAGAGATGATTTCAGTGTTTAACAAATGTTTAAGTGGGAGCGTAAGCAAGAAACTGACCCCCCCCCCCCCCCCCCCCTCTGTTCTTTCTCTCTCTGTAGAATTGAGGGCTGTCAAACTGACCAGCTGCACAATGAATATGCCAGAGTAAAATTTACTCAAATTGAAGAAAATTTTACTCTGCCAGATAACACTTGGTCTCTCTCTGAAAAGTTTTCTTCAATTTGAGTATATTTTACTCAGGCAAATTTACTGTGTGGCTACTCAATGAGGCAGAAAAAGCAAAGGACAACACCCACTCTACCATGATAAAGTGTGATCTCCACACGTGTTGTGTTGAAAGGTGAGAAGGCGATTCTGTCACCCACACAAACGCCTCTCAGATCCCAAAAGCAGCATTAGCTTTGCTCTGGCAATCAAACAGTCATTCAGCGAGATAGTGAACATCTTTTAACTCACAACAGCTGAGGAGCACAGGGCCAGCACCGTTTCATAACCAGATGAGGAAAGGGGGAAAAAAAGAAAAACAGAAAGGCATTTGAAATTTCCTTTGAAAAAGGACGACTTGGAATGGTTGCGTGTGTGTCAGACGTCTCTCTTCTTTGCGTCAAATGTGAAGACTCTGTGACACTTCCTGATGCATCAGATATGAATGAAAAATGTCTTCCTTTTAACATTTTCCAAGCATGGATGATTCGAGCTTATGATTCGTAGGTGTATTACTCAGAATGTGAGTTGGTAACATAACTCATCATTATTTGTTCATGCCAGTGAAATCATGACTAGTGTGTTTCTGTTGCCAAACATGGGGGCAGCGAAAACAAATTTTTAAAGAGAGGAAATTACAAGAGAGGAAAGCTCTTAACTGGCAGCAGGTCATTCTTGGCGAACTTCAAGACCTGAAAATTTACAGGGAAAGAAATCTTGTAAAAAAAATCTTTTTTTCTTACTGGCACCTTGCAACACATGCACAAAGTCTTCACAATTCACACACACACACACACACACATACACACACACACATGCACACACACACACACTTTTATCCCTCGGGTCTCGTTCGGGACCCCTCAGAGAAGTCACAGCTGCAGCCAGAGAACCGTAGGGAGGGAAAGAGAAACTCTGCTTATTTGCCTTTTCTGTTTTAAGCATTTAAATCTTTTCACCGCACAGAGGTTACAACAGAAGAGCTATGTCAGTCTCCTTTCGTCAAACACATTCCTTGACTTTAAATTTCATGTTTAACTTTGGCCGAAAACTCAGTCGCCGCAGTGAAACACCCTAAACATGCTCACAGTTGACAAATAGGATGAGAATAAAGAAACTCACAATTTCTGCAAATCCGCCACACCAGACAGCAGTCAGCCCAATACCACAAGGCACAGAGCGCTCTGCCCTAACATCTGTACCCCCTTCAACATCAAAAATGTCATTTAACTGCTGACATTTTCTCGTCTGTGAAATTCTCTGGACCCCCTGTTACAGTTGTGGAATGTGTATTATCATAGCTATTACAAACAGAAACGTTAGCGAGGCATTGGTTGATAATAAGTTAATAACAAATTTTTAAATCACACAGACTTTTGTCGTTAAGATTAAATTTGGGTGCTTGCGTTTACCTGTAAACTTAGAGCAATCTGACGGATGTAGATCATATTAAGATCCTCCAAGATGCGAAGTTTCTCCTCCATGTCCGCAAATCTGTCCATTGGCATCCTTTGAGGAGAAATCGCTTACGATTTAAAGTTCAGTCTTGTTATTGGAACTACTCCCTCCCCTTCAGAGCCTTAATCGGTTTAAAGGGAGGGGGGTCGTATCGCTTTTCTGACATCACCGATATCAAGCCAGCAAAGTCACCCCTCGGCAAACCACCTGATCTCTGGACGTAAAAAGCTCCATCGCATATCTACTGGGCAGTAGTCCCGGGAGTTATTGTGAAAAAAATTGTGAAGATCGTTCGAGTTTTTTGTTGTAGATGGATATAAAATTCAGAACAGCACAAAACTGTATTACAATCTATAGACTTCGCGGCACAGCTGTGTGCGATAACTTCTGCCAGATGAAGAGTCGTAAACTATCACTCTTCAAGATACGTTACATTGCTGCGTCCGTGTGCTCCCAGTGAAGAGAATAATCCAAAATCGATCGCGCACAGTAGATTTTCAATATCAAGGGATTCCAAAGGGGTTTTCAAACACCCACAGTCATACTTTCTTCGACAAGCGAGAATATAGAAGCTCGTTTAACTGAGTTTCTTTGTGTCCTTCAGAGTTGCTCTGAGTGCTGTCTGTGTTCTGACGGGACCTCTCCACAAAAGGGCATCGCCTCCGCGGGAGCGCAGAACTACTCAACTGTGTGCAATCAACTTGCCTCTGAAACGAGTGTTCATTAACCATTCAAGTCGCAGCTGGGCACGGAGGATTAAATAAAATGAAACAACGACTCCGTGTCGCGTCGGGAGAAGAGAGGCTACACGCCCTTTGCATAAACAGTTACTGAATGCCACACAATCATCGGAGCATTTGCATCCATCGGGAAAGAAAAGAAATACTGAATCTCTTAAACGGGCGAAAAGAAATGTTTAAAACGTCCACCTTATCCGGTTACTAAACGGCTAACCCTCTTTTTAGAAAATCAATGACGAGCTTTGAAATTCAACGACAAGTGTTCATGTAATGTAGAAATTTTGATAAGATATTTTGCTGAGAAAAAATCGCGCTTGTGCCTTTATAAACACCTATAGGTGTTAGAAACTCACTGAACGTGCTGGACAACCTACTGTCCCAGCTGCCAGGGTAACATTAAAGTGTGGAGACAAAAGAACCATCTGTCTCCGATGTAGTGTGTGCTGCGGGGGTTAAACGACAGGGAAAGGCTCGCGACAAGATTTGTTAACCTATTACGTTTAAATTAAACAACTTTTGCCCACACAAGGATCAGCAGCAGTAAAATAAACAAATAAACAACGTTTTGGGTTTTTTTAGCATGCCATAATTACCAGGACGCTGCAGAGAACATCTTAATCCTTTCTCTTTAATATTATACACCAGATTTCCTTAAAGTAGAATTCGGTGTATTTTTGATGGTGCGAAGAACAGGCACCAGCAGAGCTATCAATGTTTAATTGCAATTTTCATTATTCATGTTGGACAAGGTGCAATCAACTCTTGCTTATTCAGTACTTGACTAAAAGTGTTTTTCAGCTCCCTTGTCCTGTCAGGTTTCATCAAAAATGATTTATACTGTTTCTCTACGTCACGCGAGCGCGCAACCAGAGAAAAAGAGGGAGATCCCAAACAGAACGACAGAGCGCGCACAATAGCTGAAAGTTCGTGAATCAAGCAGCTCTGTATTGTCCAGTGTCCTTGAAAACTCAGTGTATCAACTCCCCAGTGTTAAACAGTGGGCAAGAGCGCTGAATACCCGTCAGCCAATGTTTTTAAAGGAAAGAAACATCGAAACAGAGGGTACATTTCTTTTCTTGTGAAGCAGTCCATATCCTGGTGATTGCTCCAGTTTGCTAGGAGACCTATGGGAGCGAGAGACCTTTCACGGCTTCGCGGTGAGAAAAGTGCTGTACTCCTCACAGGAAACTCCTTGTTTTGCGCACGCAAAGCGCCAGAGGCCAAAATCATAAAACCAGCGTTGTTTTCCCAAAACACATATACCTCACATACAGACTGCACAAACACGCACAAATCACATGCTCTAAACCATGTTTTCCTGCGACCCTCAAGGCGCTTGGAAGACTTCCCAGAGACGAAAAGAACCGTAGCCGATCAACACAAACGGAACGACAGGGTTTGTAAGCCTTTGGGTCATCACCATATCTGCCACCAGGGTATCAATTGCTCAACTAATCTGTGAACAACACTCTGTCAGTGGTTAAAACATGATTTCTTCTCCTCATAGAAGGTGGGTAAGAGGAGAAAGAAACAGAGTAGGAAAAAAATAAATGTACAAGAGGGAGGGATATTCAGTGTTTATGAAAACAAATGGAAACCGAGGTCTGGACTCCTGTGCTCTTCTCTGAAATTTAATCTACCACAGGGGACTACTGGCCAGCTTTAGCAACCCTACTCTGGGAACCTAGTCATGGTGTTATTGGAGGCAGCAAACCAATTCACAACCATAAAGCAAGCAGGTTTGACCACATTATCATGTGTTCAATTATCTTTATACATGTAACAGATACCGATATCACATGTCATATTAGTTGTGTATTCATAAAGTCTACATGATTGGTTATGTGCCCCAAAATATTTGCAAAACACATTCAAACAACGTTCTTCCCCTGACTGGTAATTTTCATATTAATATGTTAGGGATTTGAATGATGTTCGCCTTTAGGGTGGGTTCTATTCATATTCAAGACAAAAACAAGAGCACACATGATTGCTCTGATGGTAGGTGACAGATGTAGTCCAGTTTAGGAATACAACAATACACAGCTCTTCAGGTGTGCATCTCTCATTCAAAACCCTGTATGTAAACACAGAGGCCCAGACACAACAAAAGTTGTGGAAATACCCACAACAGATGTAGGACAGAGTGGAAAACAGTTATTATCTAAACTGAGGGGAGTGTGAAGGGTTTGGCCTCTACAACTAAGACATACTCTTGTTTTGTATCATCAGAGCGACCTCACCTCCTCCACCCCCCACCCCCCTCCCCCCAGGCCAAATGACTAAGCATTCTGGTGCTTACACACGCAATGAGTTACTCATTTAAGCAGGTAGCCATTCGTGTAAAATGACCGTGGTGGGCGTGAAGTGGATGACCTGACAAACATGACACACACATGAGGAATCACAGCCCCGGTGCCACTGGGACTAGCTCTGGGGGCAGTTTTCACAGCAGCTCCTGTTGTCCTAAAAAGCTAATCTGTGCTTTTTAAGTACGGTACTCAAGCTGTATGAGTGACATGCTGTTACAGTGTTGGGCTTTGAATCCCTTACAGGAGCATTTAGCTCAGTCGGTGATTTGAAAGTGAATAGCTGAAAGAACCGTTAGAGGAACCAGACTGTGAGGGCATTCTGCAGCATGCACACTCCCCTCCTCCATCACACACACACACCTCTCCCCCAACACACACACACACACACACACACACACACACACACACACACACACACACACACAAACAAAGCCCTCTTAGTCTTAATCATTGTAAAAGAACCAGAGTCATTAACAATGACTTGGCAGCTCTTTGTTCCTGATCGGATATGAGGTAGTAATAGCATATAGGGATGTTTCCTTTTCCTAATCAGCAGCTCCACAGAATGGAGAGGCAATTCTTGTAGTGGGTCTGGGTTGATGGAGTCAGTGGGATTAAAAAAGAAAGAAAGAAAGAAAAAAAAGAGACAGGTTGCGGGTCGGAGGAATTTGAAAGGGCGGAGTTCCCTGCATTGCCATGTCAAAGAGGAAATGGTTCTTTACTGTACACATTGAGTAAATCACTGAAAGCTAACTAACGTACAGCGGACGTGATGTTTACATAGAAAATTCAAGTTCTTTCTTCAGACACACACAATATGAGATATCAAGACATCACAGTGTGGCAGCGAGAGTCCTAATTGTGAATCAGAGACTCTTACTGTGGTTCTCAGAGCTTACAGTGTGGAGGTTAGACTTGCAAAGCTTGAGTCTCATTCTAAAACACATCTGTGTGACAAACAGAGGGAGGTTTGGGGCCACAGCAGGGCTGCTAACCACTACAAAGAGTCTGTGCTGCAACTCAAGACCATCTGCCAACTGACACCCACCCAGAGGGAGGGAGAGAGAGAAAGAGAGAGAGAGAGAGAAAGGAGGCCCACAAAAAGTTTCAAGCACACACATACATACACACACTGTACGTAGACATGTGAGAGACATAGACTCAACACACTATGTACACAGTGGGCAAACAAATATACACACACATACACACCCCCACACACACCCACACACACACACACTGTTATCATCACCTATCATCGTCTTCAATAAAGCATCTAGACAGGGCCTCTGTTTAGAGTTGGGAGCATCTGGTTCTTGCCCCAGAAAGACCTTGACAAAAGCCCATCCTTCACAGTTTTAATCACACCACTAGACACCTGTTTTGCCTCATGACGTCATCATTGGGATTCCTGCCAGCGAAGCCAAGCAGAGCCATCGAAACTCTTGAGAAATCCAGACGATGACAGCTCAGAAAATGAAGTGTGAACAGACTGAAATCAGGGCCGGTAGTTTAATTTATGACCACAAGGTGGCGACCCTCACAGCTGGCTGATGAGAGATGACAGACTGTAATTCAGGGCGAAAGCTATACCTAAACAGCACTATAGCTGTCATCTCCCCTTATGGACCCTTATGTATCTGCGCTGAAACAGTCAGACGTGAGCAGTCTTGGCCAAAGACATGTTTCCCTTGTCTTACAGCTGACAGGGACCATAAAGGTTACTGATCAAAGAAGAGAGACGTCGCTCTTAACTCAGACGATCTGTCCTTACAGATAAACTGCTCCACAGCTCCACATCCAATCTCCACAGTGTGAGTTTGTAGTGTTGTATCTGAGATGAGTTTAAGTGCACATGGGTAGCTTAATGTGAAGGGACATTTAGTGTAAATTTGGTATCAGGTTTTTCATTGTGGCCTGGTGTCTGTAAGACAATAATTCATTGTTTGAGGAGTTTGTTGGGTGGTTTCATGGGAAAACACTTTCATGTGACAGTACTTTAGTGAGAGAATAGATGAGTGCAGGGGCAGTTTAGTGTGATGGTGGTTTAGTGAGAGAATAGATGAGTGCAGGGGCAGTTTAGTGTGATGGTGGTTTAGTGAGAGAATAGATGAGTGCAGGGGCAGTTTAGTGTGATGGTGGTTTAGTGAGAGAGTAGATGAGTGCAGGGGCAGTTTAGTGTGATGGTGGTTTAGTGAGAGAGTAGATGAGTGCAGGGGCAGTTTAGTGTGATGGTGGTTTAGTGAGAGAGTAGATGAGTGCAGGGGCAGTTTAGTGTGATGGTGGTTTAGTGAGAGAGTAGATGAGTGCAGGGGCAGTTTAGTGTGATGGTGGTTTAGTGAGAGAGTAGTTTAGAATAAGAAGAGGATGTGGACAGCGGAGTAGGTGGAGAAGTTAAGAGTCGTTAAAGTACGTGGAGAAGATGAAGGTAGTTTGGTGGGAGAACAATGAGGGGTAAGGGAAGGAAAGCTCCCAGAGAATGTTACACTGCTAATGCCGTCCACGTGTGAGAGAGGTACATCTGATTTTTCATGGCTTGAACTACAGTCATCTGTGTGTAGCAGAAGTAATTTGAAAAGTCGTGCTCCAGTCATTTGTTTCACAAGGTCTCGAGATGGAGCATTGGCTCCCTCTAAAGGCCATTTTCCCCTCTGGACAGAAAATATCTTTCACAGTGCCCAGTTAACAGTGCATATAAGTGAAAAGCACAATTTGCTAACATCTAATAAATGTGTGAGCTAAATCAGTGCTATTAAACTTAAACAGGCTTTGAGCATCAGAGAGGCAAATAAAGCAAACAGCAGGCAGAGGCAAGAACTGCAAAGCAATGAGGCGCCACTGTTTTATATTTCTGTTTTGGGGGCTGTTTTCTTTTCCAGAGAGAGGAAAAACAGCTGCCTTACAGAAAAAAGCCACAGACGCATGACCGGCGCATTTGGAAACACAGCCCTGAGCGGATTCAAAATGTTCTTTTCAGAAGTGGGAATCAGGGACAACTACAGTCACAGCAGATTAATTGGAGAACAATTTTTTTTAAGCTTCTTTCTTTCTAAGCTTCTCAAGTCACTAGGAACCAAAGCTTCCAGTGAGTTAAATGAAGATTCTATTGGGTCAGCATTCTATTGGCTGCTGTTGAAAGCTCCATTGCGTGCTTTGTGACATCACAAAACTCGACCAACATTTTTTTTCCCAAGCCATCTGGAATAGGAGACCATGTATTCACAACTACAACATTCAGCTATTCAATGTTCATTGTCTGAAATTTAAAACAGTGCAAACAGTCTTAAGATCACACTTTGATTTTGCAAAGTCAGAACACGCTTTGATTTCACGAGTTGATGGCAAACTTTCACAACAGTCTGTGATATCACTGTTTTCCCAGTCTGGGCCCTGTAGTCAGCGTCTACATATTACTCCACACTGCCTTAGGGCAAACCAGTAACACAAGTTCAGTCATTAAAACACACACACACACACACAGAAAGAAAGCTCGTCAAAACTTGATCATTCATATTTACAGAGATATTATCTCGTCAAAGCTTGCATAGTGAAAACTGAGACATAACAATAGTGCTTAATCAAAGCCTTATATATACTCATTGAGGTGTGTGTGTGTGTGTGTGTGTCTGTTCCTGTCTCTGTCTCTGTGTGTATGTGTGCGTGTCTGTTCCTGTCTCTGTTTCTGTGTGTGTGTGTGTGTGTGTGTGTGTGTGTACGTGTGTGTGTGTGTGTATGTGTGTGTGTGTGTGTGTGTCTTTGTCCTCAGGAGTGCAGAGTCCCCCGGTGAGATGATGATGTAATCAGGTTGGCAGAAGACTGGCCTCTCTAACAGCCTTGGCTTTGAGACCCTTTGAGGAAGCCTGGCCCAGTGACTCTCAAACACAGAATGAATCAGTATCTCTCAGTGATAAATGATTAAAGTGAAAGAGCTCAGTCAACCTGTTATGGCTCTCTGTCCAACCGCACATTCATTGTCTTTAAAACTGCATTTCTCCCCAACCATTCCTCAGATACTTTTGCTCAATTTACACATGGTTTGTTCGTTCTTTAAACTATCACTCTACGCTACACTAATCCTCTGCTCTAAGTAATTCTATTACCACAGTGTGTATTGATTAGTCAATGCAGGTGATGATTAGTTGAATTAGATGTTCTCGAGTACCCATCCTAAACACACACACACACACAGACACACACACACAGATAACTGCTGTGTGAATGGACGGCTTCTTGAGTAATTAATGGATAATTGGGTGTTTAAAACTGTAACAAAAAGGACAAAATAATTAACGAAAGACATGGGACAGGAGGGTTTTCTCAGACAATGAAGTGTGTGTGTGTGTGTGTGTGTGTGTATGAGTGTTTGTGTGAGTGCCTCTCTAAGGAAGACAAGAGGACTTGAGAGTCCAGACCATACCATTAACCATTTCGCCAGTTAAACAGTAATGAATACCAAGCATTCTTCTACAGAGTGGCCATACAAGCCAACAGCTTATGTGTCCTGTCCCAGTGACCAACAGAGACAGCATATGCCAAATTTACACTCAGTGACCGCCGGTCGGCCGCAGTCTTACCTGAGTTGACATGAATAAGCCCTAGGAGGCAGATTAGCCATTCAGATCACAGAAGAACAACCATAGTGGAACAAAACAAAGCAGTTATTTCAGTCAGCAAAAACCATCACAATCAAAAATAGTTCTCAGGCATTCTTAGCTACTCACTATATGGCCTTTATTAAGGACTGTGTAGTGAACGCATAATATGTAATATCTAATTGCTTTTAAGTGACATTGGTCGCACATTACCAATGGAAAACACTTTTCCTCATAAAAGCACGCCATGTGTAATTACGGGCCCGTTATTTTTTCGTTACATGCGGCATTTGCCGTTTTCTGATCGTAGTACACTAGACAGTGCTGTGAGAGTGAGCGTTTGTCTCAGAGTCATTCAGTTTAACTAGTCACACATCAGGTATGGATTCAGTTTAACTAGTCACACATCAGTTATATATTCACTTTAACTAGTAGCACATCAGGTATGGACTCAGTTTAACTAGTCACACATCAGGTATGGATTCAGTTTAACTAGTCACACATCAGTTATGGATTCACTTTAACTAGTAGCACATCAGGTATGGATTCAGTTTAACTAGTCACACATCAGTTATATATTCACTTTAACTAGTAGCACATCAGGTATGGACTCAGTTTAACTAGTCACACATCAGGTATGGATTCAGTTTAACTAGTCACACATCAGTTATGGTTTCAGTTTAACTAGTAGCACATCAGTTATGGTTTCAGTTTAACTAGTAGCACATCAGTTATGGATTCACTTTAACTAGTAGCACATCAGTTATGGATTCAGTTTAACTAGTCACACATCAGGTATGGACTCACTTTAACTAGTAGCACATCAGTTATGGATTCAATTTAATTAGCCACACATCAGGTATGGATTCAGTTTAACTAGTCACACATCAGTTATGGATTCAGTTTAACTGGTCACACATCAGTCAGGTCTGCAATCCTTGAGTAGTATGGTGAAAAGCAGACATTATTGTGGATAAACAAGTGTAAAAACATTGATTGTGTCAGGTCTGTTCCAGTCATGGCAGAGACGGCATTCTTGTTAAGTTCTTTTAAAAGGATGTGCTATTTCAGGCTGGTGTGCCCATTCAACCTGAACCTAACTGACATGTTTTAACATTCTTCTCTAAGTTTCACAACTTCTGTCTCCCTCTCTCTCTGTCTCTCTCTCTCTCTCTCTCTCTCCCTCACTCTCCCTCTCTCTCTCTCTCTCTCTCTCTCTCTCTCTGAGAAAACTGGAAATCTCTTCATAGCATGGCATGAAATTTATTCAACTTTGAAAAGACTTTGCTGAGAAAAGGACAAACCACTTCAATAACCTGTAACTCAGACAAAGCCACAGTTCAATGTACATATAGAAAAATTACATAATCACAGGTAATTTATTCACAATAAATTACACCCACTCAAACATTCGTTTGGATCATATAGTGGGTGACTCACATCCTGCACTAAGTCTTGACATGTAGCTCATGTGTTACACAGCTTGATTCACGTGAACTCGAAATGATTCACACAGAGTCCATCTCAAAATGTGTCCCACAATGCCCTGCTTTCATCTAGCCTGTCTAGAAGACATTCCACTGCTGGGCCTCCAGGACTGGAGTGTTATTCACCGATGTTGTACTGCAACAATAATCCAGTGGATAAAATGGGGGGGGGGGGGGGGGGGGGGTCTACCAAAATTACAGTTTCCAGGCCTGAGGCAGAGAAGAGGAGCTATGAGGGGGAGAGTGGACAATTGTTGTGTTATTTTTTTTGCATCAGCGTGTATTCGCCAGGATCTGTGAGGAATAGCTGTTGACAGTCACGGTTGTAAGATTACTTTCAGGAGATGGTAAGACACAGTGAGGAGTGTTTTCAACTACTAAAATAACCAGAAGGCACCAAAATGTCCAGTTCAAGTAAACTATCTCCATCTCTCCAGCCTTGAATGAATAACTTATGCGTGACCAGTTTGACAACTCAAATGAATCATTACACAATAAAGGCTTAAGTGTAACATTGTTATTAAGGCCAGCGGAAACGTCCGACATGCGGATACGCTAGGGTAGAGCTTAGATAAGATAAAACCTCAGGTGGCATCAACATGATTGTGGCTTCAAGAGCTACAAGCATTCAGTCCTTCTGTTTCGGACATCCTGCTGTCCGACTGTCAGTGTGGCCTGGCGCTTTCCAAGGTCATTCGTGAAGAATGCCAAGGTTGCTACAGAACTCCCAGTGCCTTTCAACCAATGGATGTCTGCAAGCTGCAGACCACGAATGGTCAACAAATGTGTGTAAGTTGTATTAAACATGACCAATTAATGCTTTTAATCGCCATACAGAAGTAAATATTGTTGTGTATTTCAATGTAACTCTGCACATTGCAACTTACGTAGACAATGATAAAAGATGAAGCACATAGGTGTATATTCTGGTCCGAGATACCAGTGAGCACTGGAACGGAGTGGTATTTTTATATATAAATGATTCAAGTGTGTCTGGAAGAGTTTGAGTTCTTTGAGTCAACTTAGCCTCCTTGTACCAAGAGAAAGAAATAGACATTTCTTAGACATAAACATCTCTCACACTGACAAAATATTACAATTCAGCTTCGACATTGTTTCTCCCTATATCCAAGTACAGGCAGTTTTGTACACCCAGACAATCACAGGAAGCTGTGGTCATTATTTTGTCTTTTAGCCAAGACACTCCTCAAAATGTGCTTGTTTGTTTGTTTGTTTGTTTGTTCTGGGTGGGTGGGGTGGGGGGCTTAGGGCATAGTTTAGCAGTGGATTTTCACACTGGTTTAAAGTAACCTGCTATACTATTAAATGGTGCGTGCGCGCACACACACACGCACACACACACACACACACACACACACACACACACACACACACACACACACACACACACACACAATTCCACTACAACCACACCTCTTGACACCAGTCCATAATTGAGTGATGCCTGGCATATTAACATTGCTTTAAAAAAACAGAGCATTGAGGAAGTTGGCCTCAGTGTGTGTGTTAATTGTTTGTGTGCATTGGATGAGTGGCCCTCCCCAGTCCTGTCTCCTACTCTCACATGCAGTGCACAAAGCTAGAGGCCCCAGGACTGTTCCTTTACACCCAAAGCATGCACTCCTGTTTGGGCCCCTGTGTTGACTGATTAGCCATTGTTCTCCTGGCTCTGGGTCTGTCCGTGCAGGCTGAAAGGGAAGTTTTTGCATTCCTCAACATCTACTCTATGTCCCTTATGATGCAAACCCTTTCCACTACAACAGGAACAGCCACCGGCCCGGCATCGATTATGACCTCATGGATGCTGGTGAAGTTAGCGAATGGAAACCTTAGAACTCTGAGGCATCCTAGAACTTTGTGGCATGGTGCTTTGATGGAAGACCATTTGAAACCTTCTGAAAATAATGCTTTTTTTTATTGCTAAAGTATGTGTTTTCTTATTTTATACCAGGACCGTCAGACCTCATAAAACATTTCAACATCTCTAATTGCTGAGCAATGCCAACAGTGCGTGTCGTTATACAACCAACTCAAAATATCCCACAAGTGCAGTTGAAATAGACTGGGAAATGTTTCAAAGGCATTCTCGATGAGTCAGCATCAGCAAGAACCTCATTTAAAAAAGGTAGCATTATATCTAGCCACCCACACAATGGAAACCTGTAGCAGACTTACTACACACAACAAAGGAATGAGAATACACTACATGGGAAGACCCTAAAACATATACAGCATGTTTTTTTTGTTTGTTTGTTTGCATGGCAGAAACTGCTATAATAATACAATGTCCACAGTAAAGAAAGACCATCAGAGAAAAGTCTAGAATGGTCTACCAGTACTGCATGCTGGGAAACAGAGAAAGCTTAGGAGGTGTGGGTGGGTGGATGGGTGTGTCAGTCACAAACGACCTCCAACACATCCAACCACTTCCTTCAGCAGGAATCTATAAGTGGCAAAGTCTTTCAGCTGGTGGTTAAGGCGGTTAGGTGGGACTCATACAAAAACTAATGGGAAACCAATGAAATATTCCAAAAATGTGCCTCTCAGAAAAAACGAGCTCCAGCGTCACCATAACTTGGTGGACCAGAGGAAGACCTACTGCTTACAGTAAGTTAAGACTCTGTTTTAAAACAACGATGAGTCAAAACTGTTAGCACTTCAGATGGAGGTTCACTGCAAACACATGTTACCATTCGTGAACTGTAAGTGTCTACATCCTGCCAGATGGAAGCAACACACTAACACGACACGGCGCCAGTCATTTGGCCCACACTTGGGCTCATGAAGCAGAGGAGCAGAGATGGTGAGAAAAAGAGGTGAAATACAGATGTTGAGCTGCTGTCCGAGTGTGTGTGTGTGTGTGTGAGAGAGAGAGAGAGACAGATAGAGAGAGATGACAAGCCCACTGAGACTCTGGAGTAAGAGTGCCGTGGAGAGACCAGGATAGAGATGCAGAAACACAAACACAGATGGGAAAATGGGCAGAATATCACATAGGCTGAGGCAGCATAGGCCTTCAAACAGCCAGTCTGCCAGCAGGGGAGCCATCAATAACTTCTGACACCGCTTCCAGAGAAATACTGTGGATACAAGAATTATTCCCAAACTGTAAATCAACACATCTGTTTTATACTACATCTCATCCAAGCACTACACCTCAGACTGAAAGAGTGCTAAACTGAAGCTTGTTTGATAAATAGAGAATGACATCAAAATAAAAACAGGAGTAAAAAAAAAAAAGTCATCTTCTGAATCATTGTCAAGCCCAGAAAAAAAAGTCTTGGCTTAATTAGAGTGACTTCATCCCAAAGGCAAACCGCACAGTAAGCCGACAGACTCGTTTTTATTACGGTGATGAATGAGTTCCTGAAGACAAATCCAGCCAAGTTCTCCATTAGGCTCACTCACTCCCCAAAACATCCGATTCAGTAGCCCTCCTCTCCTCCTAATTACATCACCATGGTAACCTCAGCCTGGCTCCCTGGCCGCTGCCTGCACAAGCCCAGAATCTGCGATGGTTGCATTGTGAGCCTTGAGAGGGTGGTTCACGTGGTCCAGTCACACTAAGTTCCTGCACCAGCCTGCACTGGGTAAATGGATCCTTTTCAAAACCAGATCGGGCCTCATTAGCCTGTTATCCGTCCAGATTCTGCATTAGGACATCATGTATCAGTTTTCTGTAGCTTTACAGATGGCGACTACTGGCTGTGGGGGCTTGTGGTGTCGACTGAGCAGTGAAGCACAACATCCTGAATGTACATTTGAATTATGAATTAAGGCCTGGGACATGCTTTGGGATCTGACCTACTCTTGGTTTTATACCACATTAGGGCTACTGCTGGCAGGTAAACTAATTCCTTCCTGATAAACCTGAGCCAGGTACAGACCTGTCACTGATTTTAGCAACATGGGAATCACAGCAAATTTGTAATATCTATTAGAAGTACTGGCACAAAACTCAGTGGTTTATATATAACCATGGGTTAATACTTGCAAAACGCACATCTGTCCATACATTTCACATTTAACAAATACGTGTGGGTAAATAATGATACTGTATGGGTACCTATGACAGTTGGTGCTGATACAGCCGTCATAAAGAATGAATGAAATGACCAGATCAGATATTACTTCTGCACTAACTACCCTGCGGAATGGTGTGAACATAAAACAATTGATACTGAGTGACACTAAGACAAATATAAACTTGTTTCTCTAAAGCGCACATCTTTATTATACTGACTCTGTGGTAAAAAATTCCACATACAAACTGGGGAGACAGAGAGAGAGAGAGCGAGAGAGAGAACAATCTACATTATAACAAAATAACGTTCCAGCATATTCTCTTCAAAAGGTTCGACTCTGCACTCGTTCACGTCAGCCAACTTTTCTAAAATCACAAGAAAATGGCGTGCAGATGCTGTAATTGGTCCCTTTTTCTTGGCATTAAACTGAACAATACAACATGCACGACATACTCTGTTACGTCAAAGATGGGATTCTAAAAACCGTTTCACTGGCAAATTGTGGTTTTGCGAAAATCTGAGATCTCATCAACCACAACCAAATAAACGGGCGATGCAGAATAATTGGAGTTAATCCTTTGATCTCTGCTTTAACACGCCCACATTCAGTGGCTTTTCAATCTACCAAGACAGAAGAGTTAGAAGGGAGGTAACACGGTTACATTACAAAATTCTCAGAAGCCTGTAAAATACGAAATTTAACGAAAATCACTGTACCACACCGTAGTTTATGGTCGCCTATGCGCCAAAACGACAAAGCAAACCAACGAACCAGCCAATAAAAAGATAAACAAATAAGTAAATAAATAGAAACTCTACAAACGTAGTTTTCCTTCTGAGCGCATGCGGTAGACAGAGAGATGTTTCAGGCCAGACAGATGTTTCAGTATCGTTGGAGCTGTTAAACAACTCTTATCGCACTTAATGAAAATGTTCCTTTTAACCAAAAAAGAAAAAAAAAAGAAAAAGAAAAAGAAAAAACTTGCCAGGCACATTTCACAACATTGAACATTTCAGCCCTCTTGTCTATTACTGAAACAATGTCTTGTGAACATTTTAAGTGTGCAACAGTTAGCTAAAGTGACCTGAATCTCTCCGGGGCCACCTAATGCAGTGGTCCAGAGGAATTTTAATTTACCTGTAACGTCAGCATATCCAAGAAAAAGCTTCGTCTGAATCTCCCTCGTCGTATCTCCATCTCCAAAGCTGATCCTCTTGCAATGGTCGCTCTACCCGTCTGATTTCGGCAAAACATAACGGTGTTTCTGGCTTTATCCTCTTTGGGGATATTCGCTATTCTCTAGTTGATGGTAATTTAACTGCCTCAAAAACATACGAGGTTTCTCAGTTGTTCAAAGTTTAACAGCTTTTCCATCCGAAAGGACAACAGACCTAGCCGCTTAAGTCGTAACTATTTTACGGGGAAAATAAACAGATTTACATGTTGTTCCTCTTGGATTGACATGGAGTAGTAAATCAGAGACGCCACAGGTTTAAGCAACTGATCCGCGTTCCCTATCTACAAAGGGAAAGCGCAGATTTCCAAGGGGAGTCTGTCCTGCTGTGAAACCTTTCCCTTATCACGCTCGCGGGCGACCTCTATCGATGAGATATGTAGCAGCACGATAATGAGCGCACAGGATGGACGCAGCGCGTGAACTGCCCGTAAAATCTGTCAGGGCACTTCACAGTCTGACAAGAGGAGAAACTGGCTAAGTTATAAACCTTTTACCAGTTCATCCTTGTTGTTATCATTATGTCACGCTGCGAATGCTTTCACAACCATTATTCTCGTTGAAAGCACTCTCTATGTTTAAAACAATCAATTTTTAAAGCAATCACTCAGTGGAATGCAACACAGACACACACAACTTACTGATGCTTCTAAATGTCTACCAATGGAGCCAAGTCACAGAATGAAGATTGGATCTATCTATCTATCTATCTATCTATCTATCTATCTATCTATCTATCTATCTATCTATCTATCTATCTATCTATCTATCTATCTATCTATCTATCTATCTATCTATCTATCTATCTATCTTCCAGAACCAATATGAGCAGTTACCTGAACAAATTCAAATCATTATTTTCTTTATTTTCTAGACATACCAATATTGATGTCCAAGGCCAGTGAAAGAGCAAGCAGTTTAACATACAGTGTATTGGCTGACTTGGTACATACCAAAGTAGCATTAACTTGACCTTCATTGTCCTCTGCAGTGCAGGACTATTTGTCAAACACTAATAAACTGTTGGACTGCGTAGAAGGGAACCTGTCCACTGAGTATTGAGATAAGAGCGTGGTGGGGGGGGCAATTACTCTGTTGCTCCAACACAATTTATAGTCTCCTCCTTGGCCAATTAAGGGAAGAATTTGTTGTAGACTAGGGGCAGTTGTCCACTGGCTCAGTTTGCATAGTAGCCCTGGTGGGGGGGTGGGGGGGGGTTGCTTCCACAGTCCTGCTGTGAGAGGATTTCTAAGGTCTTAAGTGAAGAAAGAGCATCCATGAGGTAATTTCTCATACAGAAATATCACATATAGTGATAATAATTTCAAATATAAGTTGTAAGTACTACATGCTAACATTTGTATGGATACCTATTCCTCTAAATGAGTCTGCTGATGATAATATACATTTTAAGCTTAAATACAATGACAAGACATTCACACTGCGTTTCTGCTGTATCTAAACTATCATAGTTTTTCTGTTAAAGAAGAATAATGACTTACTGAGAGGGTCTGAGGTCATTGCACAGATCAGTCACTTCTGAAATTCCCAGAGAGCCCTGCTCTTCCTGTAAGAAGGGTCTGACACGAGGAGGAAATGGTTTAATGCTTGTTCTCAGCTACATGCTTGTTCTCCATCCTTATCAGAAACGGAGGAATGACTGTTACCAAAACAGGCCTTTTAACACTGAAACTGGACTTTCAACAATTCAGACGCGGAACAGAAAAAGTTATGGAGACAGTGCTCCGAAGTAACTGTAACGTCCATCAACATCTTAGGGCCAAAGACAGATTGTACAGATTACATTTCTGATTCACTGAAATGATAATGATATGATGGTTATGACAATGCAGCATGTGTATCACATATAAGTCAGATTTGACATCTAAAGGTGTGTAGATATTTTCCGTTTGGTTTTGTTCACTGGCTGAATGAAAAAGATGTGTCTGCTCAGTGGGAACCCGCTCAAGCAGATCGCTCGTTAAACTGAAGCACACACAGACTACCGTCTAATAAAAGCTAAATTAGCCCCATTTTGCTCGTATTAGCTTTTTCACTGAGTGTTTTTAATATGTTATTGCTCTCCTTTTCCATATGAATGTTTATTGCTCACACAAAAGGCGTGGCTGATGAGTAATTCCCATTGCCACTGCATATAAAACTGCTGCCGAAGCAATGGCACTACAGGCAGAAGAGGTTCATATACATACCATACAGATTTAGAAGCTCACAGTGTATGGATGTCTATGTGACCCTCTTAACTATTTTCCCTTATGACAGTGAGCTGTTTCTTTCATGTGTAGTGTGTTTTTTCACTTAAGTTTGATTATGTGCTGACATGGTCTAGAGTCAATTCTGGCCATAAAAGGAAAGACACCAGAGGTGTAGTCTAAATCACAGGACCTAGCTGGCAAAATACCATTGCCTCAGTATTGTGACTTCTTATCTATTCTCCTGATGGCTGCATTTTTAAGAATTTTATCCATATTAATGATAAATCCTTCATTCCTGAAATTCCACAACCTTCCGCGGCTATTGATACCTCAGTAACTGTCAAGGCATCACTGTGTGAGAGATTGGAAAGAATGCACAAAGTAATGAGTGTGATTTCATCTGCAGCAAAACACTGTAAGCACACAGACATCAGGGTAAACACCATACCAGGCACACAATGTCTCACCCAGCAGCCAGTGCTGTGCCTAGCAGCTGTAGTCTGACAGCACATAAAAATAGTACACAATAACCTTCTTTCATTAGTCTTAGAAACAAGGGATTCACCCACCCACACTCACGCAGACACACAGACACACACACACACATTCACTGTACTGATGGAAAGTCCACATAAGTCCACATATTCCTTCTCAAAAGTTTCACTCATCTCACTGATAGCATATAGTCTATGTTTGCTCCCAACAGTCAGAGACACAGGGCTTTTCTGTGTGACAAAAACAAGATATTCTGGAATTTCTATTTGTAAACTGGCAATAAAGACAAAACAAACAAAAATAAAGCAAAAATAAACAAAGCAAACACACACACACACAAGTTAGACAAATGCTCTCATGGCAAAATTCACATTTACTGTGAAAGTCACATTTACTGTGGTAAATATGGATAGTATAAAGACTAAAAAAAGTGTTTGTGTAATCTACTCTCATTGTTCAATGTTCATTTACTGCAAGCACATCCTCCATGTCCTCCCATATAAACTGCATTGCTGAATGAGCATATGAAGCTGACAAGCCTTCACCTGTGTTAAGCTTTACTGATTCACATGACTGAAGGATCAGTTGTACAATGCCTGTTAATTGTGTGTGATGGGCAGGACAGCTCAGGGAAAAGACTGGTCCTGTCCAAGCAGTGTTCAAAAGATCTTCACAAAGTCAGGGGATTCCTATTCTCACAGACTCACAGCTTTAACTGGTGTCAAAAATGATCAGAAAACATTATATTTCTACTTCGTGGCATGAATGTTTGAGTTTTTTCACGGTATGTATGATATGGAAATAAAGTCTGCGGAAATGTTCAGAGAGGTCTGTACTCTCTCTCTGCACAGTATGTGATGGAGATTAAGGTTCCCTATTCAGAGCCAAAGGCGGGTAAAACGAACTGCTTCAGTTATGGAACAATCCAGCTCTCAACCAGGACCTACAAAGCGCACGGATGAGACTGCGCGGTGGGCTATGATTAGTGGTCAAGTGGTTTACATACATACAGACCATAAATACTGCATACTATACATTTGAGAGAATTTTAATCTCGAAGTCCCGCTCCAATCAGCATTAAAAAGCCATCATGAGGATATTTCTTTAGAGAAGCACGAAATAACTTAATTCTATAAGATGATTTGAATGAAAAGAAAAGGAACAGTACATTGAAAAACATAACGTATACTGGTAAAATATAAATAATACAGTAACCGGGATTAAGCAGCACGTTAAGTAACCCGGGTGATAGAGAACAGAATAATTATAAACGTTATTCGTCAATTAATTTACATCGTTTTAGGGATTTTAAATAAACTGGCCAAACGCGTGGCAACGTAGTCTCATTGCAAGGACTTCAACTTTTCTATTATTTTATTATTGTTTTTTTTTTTTTTAAATCAACAGATGTTAGTGTAAACGCTTTGTATAATTCACATCCCACAGACTCATGCATTAAACATAGTGCAGAGGCGCTGAGGCATCACGGTTTGAACAAAACCTGACCTAGACAGACGGTCATTTTGTCGTATCATACGCTTCTTGTTTACAGCAACGATCAACAAATAATGAGGCATATTTTTAGATCAGGGCGTGTTTTGCACGAAGTAATCTTTTACCAAACTGGATTTGCTTAACACTCCACATTAATTGTCTCTTCTCCGAACATCAGGTACCCTCGTCGACCAAAAATGTCACGGAATTGTTCTAACTCAAAATCTTTGAGAGAAAACACCCACACACAAATCCCCCCCCCCCTTTTTTTAAACGAATCTGATTATAAAAGAATTGAAAACGAGCTCATGTATTTTTTAATTTTTTCCTTCTTGTCTATAGATATAATTCCATCAAAGTTTCTCTTTTAATTATGCAGGTTTTATAATATAAAAGAACTAAGAAATATGTAAAAATACAACTTAGATAAAAAGACAAACGAAAAAGGTCTTCAACTGTCTCTTATGTCAGTCTTTCGATCAATAATTAAAATACTGCAGTCAGAACTTTCCTAGTCATAAATACTTTACTGCTTTTCTCTCTAATTTAGCCGCTTACGGCCATACCACCCTGAATACGCCCGATCTCGTCTGATCTCGGAAGCTAAGCAGGGTCGGGCTTGGTTAGTACTTGGATGGGAGACCGCCTGGGAATACCAGGTGCCGTAAGCTTTTCTCGAATTGCCATTTGTCAGTTGCTACCGTTATTTGTTATTATCTACTTGACAGAAACCATGAAATACTTTTCACTTCTTATTTGATTACCTCAAACAAGAAATAACACCAAACAACAGTGCCGGTGATCAGTATGAATGGTTTAGTAAGCACTAACCCTATGGTCAAAATCTGGAATGAGGTCTCAACTATGAAAAGCGTCGTTTTGAACTTAATAAGATTTTATCTGAATTTATGAAGATAAACGCATTTCCAAAGAAGCAAGTTTATATAAAAGAATCAATGAAAGGCATAGTTTTAATATTTTGTTTGAAAGAAACCTATAGTTTATCGGTAGCTGGGTTGCAGATAGGACTACAGTCTATGCGCAGGATTATGTTCTGGAGTAGCAGCAAGACTTTTCGTTCACCGTTAAACAATGTTAGTGCATATACTGCAGTTTAACATTACAGCTAAAAAGATTCTTACATGAAGGCTACAATTAAATACCTTACATTTTATTTTTCTCAGAAGTACTTGTCACGAAATACTGTATCGTGTTACATATCAACTGTCGAGTATCTTTATTTTCCGTCGAAATACTTAGGGACACATCTTTTCATTCTAACCCTAGAATTTACCTCCTTAAAAAAAAGAAAAAAGAAAAAAAAAGACCATGTTCCGTGAATGCAGCGATAATGAAACAGGAAACACATCAGACCATACTTCCGATCTGTAATTGAGGTGTGTTATTGCGATTTTCTTTCTGAGTAAGAGGATGGAAGTGACAGAGTGAAATAAAAAGGAATCAGAGAAAAGGTATACTGACGTGACTCATGCCATTACAAATAGAACATTTTTCAGGTTCTACTGTCTGGATACTTCATGGCAATAGTGACGGCTAAAGAATCTTTAGCTTAGAATGCTAGCTGGAGAGAGAGAGAGTGTAAACGAACCAAGTCAGTTAGCTGCTACTTTAAGTTGCCTTATATTTGCCGAGTCATCCCTACAAATGATCAAATAACCGTTTAGACATACGTGCCTGACAAACGTTATTTTAATTTGGTGTGTGTATTTAGAAAACAGTGTGACAGGTCAGTGCTTTCGAGGTAACATCTCTCCAGTTGTGTTGTGCTAACAGGTAACTTTCTAATGGTCAAATGAAGAACTGTGCTGTTAGCTGTCAGTGACAGTTAAGGGTTTTTACCCCCCCCGTAACGTCCTGTATTTGTCTAAACTGGTCTCCCTTTTAGCTGGTAAGCGAATAGTCTCGCGAAAACTTTCCCATTCAGACACCATGTCCAGCAAAGAAGTCAAAACAGCTTTGAAAAATGCAAGAGAAGCCATCAAAAACAAAGAGTTTAAAGAAGCTCTGAAACATTGCAAGGTGAGCTCTTTGGTCTCTCGTAGCAACACATTAATCCCTTTTCTAGTTCTAGACATTCCCTTCACTCAACGCATCTAACCTTTTACTTCAGTGTTCTCCCTGCATACTGTTTCATGCTGTCTTGCTTTGTTGTCATGTGTTTTCTCCTCTGGTGCTATAAGCTGTTTTTATGTGTATAGATCAGTACTGTCTCTCCCTAACTGACTGTGTCACTGCAGGCTGTGCTCAAAGTGGAGAAGAGTAACTACAGTGCCTGGGTGTTCATTGGAGTCGCTGCCTCTGAGCTGGAGCAGCCTGACCAGGCTCAGGCTGCCTATAAAAAGGCTGTAGAGCTGAACCCAGATCAGCTCTTAGCTTGGCAGGTAGGCACGTATGCATTTGCACTGCTGAAGGATCGATACACGTTTCTATTCACTCACAGCGCAATGTGTTTTTTTTAAATGAATCTTTTATGTAATCAGCTCAGCTCCTCCTCCTTCTTCTTCTTCTTCCTGTCATTATTGTTGTAATTATTATTGTTGAAATTATTGTTATTATTATTTTATGTTCAACAAGCAAGGCAGTTGTACTTGTTTATATGTCTTGTTTATATTGTTTATATTTCTTTCACAGGGACTGGCAAATCTATACGAAAAAAGTGACCAGCAAGATTTCAAAGCTGAACTTCCCAGTGTTTACCAGAAACTCATAACACTATATGAAAGGTGAATATTGATTGACTCAAAAAAAAAAATGAACACTTAAAACTTCCAGAAGACAAATGGTCTGTATTCCCTTGTTACAGAAGGGTTTTGTTTATCTCCTATACTTGTCTCTCAGTTCAGATAAGGTCAAATATCATGAAGTGACTAAGAAGTTGGTGGACATCTATCAAGCAGAGAAGAATGACTTGGAGGTTTGTGAGAGAGCGAAATGATCTTTCCAGAGAATTCTGGAAATGTCTCACTGTTAAAAAAAAAAAAAAAGCTCTTAGATTGTGTCCATTTGTGCCCATGCTTTTGTATTTCAAAGGCTGTTTTTCTGATTTCCTGAAATTTTAATGAAAAATAGCCCAAATCAGAATGATTCTCATATCTTTGAATATTGTCTGTAAGTAGTCTAATTGAAGTACCTCTGTTTGCTGCCTCTTTACCACAGCCAGTTAGTATTAGTGTGTGTATGCATGAGTGTGTTTTAGAGAGAGAGAGAGAGAGAGAGAGAAAGAAGCTGTGTATGTGTGTTTGTCTGAGAAAGAGAAGATTGACAGATCCTTCAACAGGTGCTGTGTGTGTGTGTGTGTGTGTGTGTGTGTGTGCTGTAGGTGGCGCATGCGTGGCGTCGGCTGATCCAGGTGAGGGAAGCGGAGGGGGGTGTAGGGAAGGTGGATCTGCTCCAGCTGTGGAGAGAGATGACTAGACTGCTTAAAGACAGTGTGGAGACACAGGACAATGAGACTCAACAGCATGTGAGGATACACACTCTGCTAACCAGTGTTTTTCTTGTGGATTACAGTAAAAAAATGGATGGACTAACTCTGTCCATGTGCACATGGTTTGAAATAGTGATAGTCTGTTTGTCTTCTGTGATAGATAGTTCTGTGTTTCAGGTTATAAAACCATGTTAATAATGATTAGAGTAATTTTCTTGTGTCACACGTAACATAAAGCCTACTGTACATGAATAGCCTGTCATGGAGCTGGTATAAGGTACATTGAAAAGACTCCTTTACAGTTATAATCACTTATAACAGCTTATTGACAATCTATAATAAGTTTACATCATTATTTATCATTTGCTTGAATATATGTATAGGAAATGCAGCATTTCACATCCTGATATTGTACTGTATCATATGCTAATGAGCAGTAGTCATTCAGTGTATCTCTGGGATTAAGTATAGAGTCATACCCTTAATTTGGCTTTATGGCAAAGTCATGTTTTAAAACCAAATTTTCTTCTTTTGAAAGAGAAACTGTCTTATAGTATTTACATATTGCACTCTTCTCTCATAACAGCTAATAGAAGCGTTTGAAAAGGCCTTGAATCTGACTGAAGATGTACCATCTGAAGACCATCAGAAACTGCTAGAAGATTACATCATATGTCTCTCAAAAGTAAGATACACATTTTGCATCTCCACTTTTCATTTCATTCAGCTGGGTGAAGCAGTTAGCTTCTGTTTAGTTCCATTCACAGAAAGGAACGGGTCTTTATAGAGTTTTGTGGAGTCAGACATGAAAGCGAGTCATTAGTGGCATCATTTGGAGGTTCTCTCTTTCTTTTCTGTAGCTCCCACATGAAGAGAGGAGGATGAAGGAGGTGTGTGAGAACATGCTGTCCCTCTGTCCCACCTCAGTCTTCCCATTAGAGACGCTGGCCTCTCACTACCTCACAGCAGGTACAGAACCACCACCTCACACTTTCATCTCTCTCTGTTTTACACAAACTGACACGAAATCTGAACTCTCTTCTGCGCTCTCTTCTCTTTTCTGCCATGAAATCTGCACTCTCCACCTGTTGAAATTGTGTTGTTTTTGTTTTTGTTTTTGTTTTTTTTCCTCTTAAGGAGTACTATCATGGTTGTGTTTTTTTTAAATCTGAGGTTTATTTACGTGAGATGTCAGAGTATAAGCTTTAAAGTTTTTATCTGTGGTCTCTGTGGACAGTTTTATTATCGTTATATTCATTGCCACTACTTTTACCTCTGCTTTTACTGCAATAATTGTTGTTTGTGGTTGTTTGCTCCTGGTGAATAATAATTAATAATAATAATAATAATAATAATAATAATAATAATAGTATGTGTGTGTGTAATATTTTTGTCCTCATTCAGTGGTGATGTGTGTGTGTAATGTTTTTGTCCTCACTCAGTGGTGATGTGTGTGTGTGTGTAATGTTTTTGTCCTCATTCAGTGGTGATGTGTGTGTGTAATGTTTTTGTCCTCACTCAGTGGTGATGTGTGTGTGTGTGTAATGTTTTTGTCCTCATTCAGTGGTGATGTGTGTGTGTAATGTTTTTGTCATCACTCAGTGGTGATGTGTGTGTGTAATGTTTTTGTCCTCACTCAGTGGTGATGTGTGTGTGTGTGTGTAATGACAGGAGTGTGTGGCGAGGACGCAGTGAGCTGTTTTACTCGTCTGTCAGAGCTGGATCCAGACAGCGCGCTGGCCCACATGGGCATGGGAATCATAGCCCTACAGGACAGGAAGTATGACAGTGCCATTCAAAGCCTGGCCCAGGGTGAGTCCACACTGTCACTGTCTCTCACATCATCTCTAAACACACACTGTCTCTTACATCATCTCTAAACACACAGTCCTGTGAAGCTGTAGCCTCAGTTCTACAGTCAGTAAACTGTGCCCTGAGAGAACTGGACCTGAGTAACAATGACCTCCAGGATTCAGGAGTGAAGCTCTCAAATCATCTCTAAACACACACTGTCTCTCACATCATCTCTAAACACACACTGTCTCTTACATCATCTCTAAACACACACTGTCTCTCACATCATCTCTAAACACACACTGTCTCTTACATCATCTCTAAACACACAGTCCTGTGAAGCTGTAGCCTCAGTTCTACAGTCAGTAAACTGTGCCCTGAGAGAACTGGACCTGAGTAACAATGACCTCCAGGATTCAGGAGTGAAGCTCTCAAATCATCTCTAAACTCACACTGTCTCTTACATCATCTCTAAACTCACACTGTCTCTTACATCATCTCTAAACACACACTGTCTCTCACAGATTCTCTAAACACACACTGTCTCTTACATCATCTCTAAACACACACTCTCTCTTACATCATCTCTAAACTCACACTGTCTCTTACATCATCTTTAAACACACACTGTCTCTTACATCATCTCTAAACACACACTGTCTCTCACATCACCTCTAAACACACACTGTCTCTCACAGATTCTCTAAACACACGCTCTCTCTTACATCATCTCTAAACACACACTGTCTCTCACAGATTCTCTAAACGCACACTGTCTCTCACATCATCTATGAACACACACTGTCTCTCACAGATTCTCTAAACACACACTGTCTCTCACATCATCTATGAACACACACTGTCTCTCACAGATTCTCTAAACACACACTGTCTCTTACATCATCTCTAAACTCACACTGTCTCTTACATCATCTCTAAACACACACTGTCTCTTACATCATCTCTAAACACACGCTGTTTCTCACATCACCTCTAAACACACACTGTCTCTTACATCACCTCTAAACACACACTGTCTCTTACATCATCTCTAAACACACACTGTCTCTCACAGATTCTCTAAACACACACTGTCTCTTACATCATCTCTAAACACACGTTGTTTCTTACATCATCTCTAAACACACACTGTCTCTCACATCACCTCTAAACACACACTGTCTCTTACATCATCTCTAAACACACACTGTCTCTCACAGATTCTCTAAACACACACTGTCTCTCACAGATTCTCTAAACGCACACTGTCTCTCACATCATCTATGAACACACACTGTCTCTCACAGATTCTCTAAACACACACTGTCTCTCACAGATTCTCTAAACACACACTGTCTCTCACATCATCTATGAACACACACTGTCTCTCACAGATTCTCTAAACACACAGTCTCTCACAGATTCTCTAAACACACACTGTCTCTCACAGATTCTCTAAACACACACTGTCTCTCACAGATTCTCTAAACGCACACTGTCTCTCACATCATCTATGAACACACACTGTCTCTCACAGATTCTCTAAACACACACTGTCTCTCACATCATCTATGAACACACACTGTCTCTCACAGATTCTCTAAACACACAGTCTCTCACAGATTCTCTAAACACACACTGTCTCTTACATCATCTATGAACACACACTGTCTCTCACAGATTCTCTAAACACACACTGTCTCTCACAGATTCTCTAAACACACACTGTCTCTTACATCATCTCTAAACACACACTCTCTCTTACATCACCTCTAAACACACGCTGTCTCTTACATCATCTCTAAACACACACTGTCTCTCACAGATTTTCTAAACACACACTGTCTCTTACAGCTGTTCTAAACACACAGACTCAGATTTATGATAATAATGAAATGATAGGACACTAACAGTGCATCACACAAAGTCTGTTCTTCAGAAACTCATGTGCCAAAGGTTGTAATCTTTTTTTTTTTTAAAACAATCGGCATTAACGTTATAAATGTCCTGTTGATTTTTATCAGGAATTTTGTGAAGCAAATGGTATTTGATCAGACAAAAAAAATGAATTGCGGATATTTTTTTAATCCCTATGTCTCTGTGTAATCCCTGTTTAATCTGTGTCTAATTTTTCGGTAGGTCTGAAGAAAATGCGGTCCAGCGTTGCCGGCTGGTATAGTTTGTCTTTAGCCCATCTGAACATGCACAGATACTCAGACTCTGCCACGTCCTGTAACCAAGGTAACCATCCTCAGTTAAACACCCACATCTACAACTTAGGGCTTTGTACCGGTATGCTTAATTAATTTAAAATAGCAGATCATAACAGTTAAGAAGTTCTTTCATATTGGGATAATGGTGATAAACATTCCCTTCAGTGGAAAACTGAAGCATTGCTGGCTGTACATATCCATTAAAGTTATCTGCACCAGTAGAGAAAGATGCAGTACTGATTGGTGTTATGCATTAGAGTTGAGTCTCATTTGTGACATTAACACATGCCTGAGCTGGGTTTAATTCAGCTTTCTCATGATAACCATTAGTAATGTAGACAGTGTGTTTCTCTGAGCCAGTGCTGGAGTGTCTGTTTGACAGTGCATTTCAAGTGTTTGTATTTTATTTTGTGTTTGAGTGTTTCTTGGCTGAAGTGTATGTTTGGTTGTGTTTTATGTTTTTAATTGTGTTTCTTGGCTGAAGGGTGTGTGTGTATTTTGAAAAAAAGTTTGATTGCTGTTTGAAACTATGTGTTTCAGTACTGAAGCATGTGTTTGACACCATGTTTCGATACTGAAGTGTGTGCTGGAAAGTGTATTCCAGTAATGAACCGTGTGTTGGACAGTGTATTCCAGTGCTGAAGTTTGACTCTTTTTTTCGGTTCTGAAGAGTGTGTTTAACGGTGTGTTTCAGTTCTAAAGTGTGTGTTTAACAGTGTGTTTCTGCACTGAAGTGTGTGTTTGATGGCGTGTTTCAGTACTGAATCGTGTGTTTGATGGCGTGTTTCAGTACTGAATCGTGTGTTTGACGGCGTGTTTCAGTACTGAAGTGTGTGTTTGACGGCGTGTTTCAGTACTGAATCGTGTGTTTGATGGCGTGTTTCAGTACTGAATCGTGTGTTTGATTGCGTGTTTCAGTACTGAAGTGTGTGTTTGACAGCGTGTTTCAGTACTGAAGTGTGTGTTTGATGGCGTGTTTCAGTACTGAAGTGTGTGTTTGATGGCGTGTTTCAGCACTGAAGTGTGTGTTTGACGGCGTGTTTCAGTACTGAATCGTGTGTTTAATGTTGTGTTTCAGTACTGAAGTGTGTGTTTGATGGTGTGTTTCAGTACTGAATCGTGTGTTTGATGGCGTGTTTCAGTACTGAAGTGTGTGTTTGTAGGCGTGTTTCAGTACTGAAGTGTGTGTTTGATGGCGGGTTTCAGTACTGAATCGTGTGTTTGACGGCGTGTTTCAGGCCTCAGCTGTGTAGGAAGTGTGGATGAGAAGTGGAAGCAGAAGCTTTTGAGGTTGAAGCTGGAGGCTCTGGTGAGGAGTGGAACGGAGCAGAATGCTAACGAAGCCCTGGACACACTCTCACAGGTACAGTCTCAACCCTTCCACTCACAGCACAGTTCACTGCCAACCCTGACCTTCCCTCACTCTGCTTGTCACAGCAGCAGTGCTCTCAACCTAAATCACCCACAGCTTTGCTTTTCTAATGCAGGAATCTTCTTTTGCATAGATTTCTGACGCAGACAACGATCCTGTGTTACTTGCTTTAAAAGGGAGAGCACATCTGCTAAGAGGCCAGATTGATCAAGCCCTCCAGGTACAAACATCTCCAGCATATTCTCATGTTTTGAGAAAATGTATCACTACTCCCCAAATTACATTACATTAATAAGCCTTGGTAGACAGTGTGACACTCGTGTACGTGAGCGTAAGCAGAAGGAATCCAGGATGTAAAACATTAAAAGTGTAATTCTGTGTGATATGACTGTCTTTTAAAGGTGTCCTGTGACCTCCTGGAGTCGTACCCAGACTCGGCAGAAGGGTTAGCCCTGAGAGCATTAGCACACTCGGCAAAAGATGATCTTCAGCAAGCAGAGGACAGGTCTGTGTGTGACCTTGCTATAGACGCACGCACACACACACACACACGCACACACACACACGCACACACACACACGCACACACACACACACACGCGCACACACACACACACACACTCATTAAATGGGATGTTTTCTGACCTGTAGCTTGCTGAAGGCAGTGGCCCTGAATCCTGACAATGGGGAGTATTATTTCCTGTTGGGTCAGCTGTACTGGGACATGGGAGAGGAGACAAGGACAGACAGGAGCAAAGCCCACACACACCTCCTGAAGGTCAGGTCACCCCCTTACACACCCCCACTCCTCTCTGACCCTGTCACACCCTACATTTAACCTGCTTTCAATGCCACCTCCACAGCCTGATCTCAGGTCTCGTCTGTTTATAGCTGCTCACAGAAGTTTGGACAACCTTTAGTCAAACTGTATATTTCAATGAATATTTCAGGGAAATATCTCCAAGGGTTAATCTGTCCTTTCTTCAACATGCAGAGACTTCATGCCTTCCTCAAAGTTTTAGAGCATGATTACTATGTACTTATCTTCTGTACAGATTTGGAACACATATACGGCGAACATGGCATGTGCCAAGGTTTGAGAACTATTCAACCAAGGGCTCCTCTGAGCTGGCGACAAAGGGGCTTTAAAATGAATGAAATGATCTAAAACCGACAGAATGCCATGAAGGCTGAAAGGCTAACAAATCCAACCAGCACTGTCAATGCCCCGAAACAGCTCTAAAGAATTGAACAGAATTTAAACGGAGATATTTTATGTCGAGGGAAGATGTGGAGAAATCTCCAGTAAACTTGCCTGAAAACTGCACGACTGTGCAGATCGGTGCACAGATGAGTGTAAAGGACATGCAAAAAAAGTTTAGCTGACTCTAGAGCCCTTATTCACAGGCTGACAATTCAGCGTTCCTCTCACACCAGGGATCTGCAGACTCCTCTCAGGGAAGGCTTTTATGTACAGTACAATAGAGCCTTGCTACGCTAGAAGCTTGAAGCTTTTTTTTTTTTTTTTTTTTTTTTTTTTTTTTTAAATGGTGTGTTTTGGAGTATAAAAAATCGATTGCCACAAGCAGAGGACATCTGTTTGGAGAAAAGAAGTTTTTTTTTTAATTTAAGCATTTAAAGGTTTAAAAAGAGTGGACATATCAGCAAGACAGTGATCTGAGGCATAGCTTAAAAATGAACTGAGAAGTGCTTAAAAGACAAAAAAAAAAAAAGATGAAAGTTTTGCCTGTGGCATCTCAGCTGAGAAAAGACTGGGGGAAAAAACCCTCCAGAGGCAAAAACAGAAAAACTGAAACATTTTGAAGCTGTTCTGTCTGCCCATGGTGGGTGTTTTTAAGCACAAACCGACATGGTGGCAGGATTCTTGCCACATTTGGTATTCATTGTTTTATTGTTTTAGAATTATAGATAGCAGTTATTCGTTAAAGTTTGCTATAAATCATGGATAACTTTTGAGTTTGTTTTAGCATTTTGGAGTATGTTTTTTCACGAAACATGTACTTTCTCTGGGGCTCTCTGAATATTAGAATGGCATTGTATTTCCAAAAATGTATTGTATTTCCTAAAAAGTTTTCCTAAAGTTTGTAAAACAGATAAAGCACATCTTCAGAACCGGGTGACAGTCGGTAACAGACCACATGAGGAAAACCCGTTTCCCGTAAAGTAATCTGTTTCATATTTACCGTCGGCTGTGCTGGATGACACATTCCTTTGCAGCTCATATTTTTCAAGCCCAGTGGTTGGCATGGTGATAAGACTTCTCTCTGCTGGAGATGATAGGATTGCATTAAATAACTCTGTTGGTTCTTGGTATGTATTCTGAGTGAATATTATTAATAACATGCTATGCAGGTGAGTAGGTGAATGTGAAGTTTGTTGCTGATGTTAAGTGTGTTTCCTCCATGTCTCTGTGTGTGCAGGCTGCCAAACTGGACCCTCGGCTGGGCTCTGTCTTTCGCCTCCTGGGTCATTACTACAGGCAGGTGGGTAAAGACGGGGTGCGGGCGCGGGGGTGCTATAAGAAGGCCTTTGAACTGGACGCCACTGATGCCGAGTCAGGAGCAGCAATGGTCGACCTGAGCATGGAACAGGGGGATATGGTGAGCTCTACCTTACAGAGTGTATGTGTGTGTGTGTGTGTACCAGCCAGAGTAAATTGCCAGTTTGGTAAGGTTTTTTGCTTCCAAGAATTTTCGGTCGGTTTACAGAGTATTATGCTCTTGGATAAAAGGAGGGGGGTGGCCGCTGAAGGAGGGGTTCGCACCGTACCAGCTAGAAACCGCTTCTGTTAATGTAAATTTGTCAAGTTACATTTTTCTTTTTTCTTTCTATTTCTTTTCCTAAATGGGTTAATAATGGAGTTTCTGGGAGAATAGGCCTCTTGCCAAGCAGCCATTAAAGTAGCAGTGGAAGCATCAAGCAATTCTTCTAGGCAGTAGCCACATTTCTGTCTTCCACGGGGAATGACTTCTGAATAATCCTGCTCTGAATGCCGATAGTGTTTATTTTGTGTTGCTCCAGGACGCGGCTTTGGCGGTGCTGGAGTCTGTAACAAAGAGAGCCACTCCCGGGTCGGCCAAATGGGCCTGGATGAGGAGAGGCCTGTACCACCTGAAGGTCGGGCAGAACCAACAGGCCATTGCCGAGTAAGACTCTGCTTCACTTTGACTGTGGAAGAGTGGGTTCGTCTGGTCTGTTAGACTGGGAGATGTACTGTCTCCCAGTTTGACATGCATATAGTATTTGTATTATTCAACCCAAACATTAGGGATGTAACAACAAAAAAGAGTTGTGTTGAGAAGCTGGTTTCCCTGTCTCTGTCGTTAGGTTTTAGTGGGACGTGGAGCAAAAACTAACCACAGCTCTGCTGTTTCTCCCCGTGCTCCCAGTTTGCAGGCGGCTTTACGGGCAGACCCTCAGGACTGGGTATGCTGGGAGTGTTTGGGGGAAGCGTATTTAAACCGTCACAGTTTCACGGCTGCTATGAAGGCTTTCACTAAAGCCCAAGAGCTTCACCCTGACTCCATCTACAGCCTGTACCAAACCGCTGCCATCAAACAGATCCTGGGCAGGTTTAAAGAGGCAGCCAGCGAGTACATGCAGATCATAGACCGCGAGGACTATATACCTGCATTGAAAGGTGTGTGTGTGTGTGTGTGTGTGTGTGTTGCCTTCCTCCCCTTTTCCTTTGTTTCTGAGCTGTTTGAATAGTTTGTCAGGTACCTATACAAAGTGAAACTGTCTAATGAAGTTAGAGACAGCCACTGTTGAATCTTCACAGTCTTAGATTGCAGTGAAAGCGATCAGGTGCCTTTTTTTTGTTAAAGAGTTTTCTGTGTTTTTGTTTTGTCTTGTTTTGTTTTGCTTTGATTTGCCCTGCAGGCCTAGGGGAGTGTTTTTTGGCCATGGCCCGAGGTGCTTTAGAGGACTATGTGGATGGCAGAGCTATAGACCTCATTCAGAAGGCCATAGAGTACTTGTTCAGGTAACTTCTCTCCTACAGCATTGTCATGTTTTATTTTTCAACTTCAACATATATATGTGTATATCTGTATGTACGTATATATGTATGTATTTATCTCTCTCTCTCTGTTTCTCTCTCTCTATAAATTTGTTTGTGTTTGTTTAATGTGAGTAGAGACCTTAGTATATTTTGTGCTTTGGTTCCACTGTATCTAATGTGATTGTTTTTTTGGGGGGTTTTTTGTCCCTTTTGTTCTGATCTGGTCCTTTCAGGGCGGTGCAGCACCGGCCCGATCTGTCCTGTCTGTGGAAGTTACTGGGTGATGCCTGCACCACCACCAGTTCTGTTTCTCCTAACCGGGCCAAGGTTCTGGTACCAGGGGCACTGGCAGGGGCTGAACCTCAAAACCAGAACCACACTCTGGAGCAGACACACCTCCTCAGACTGGGGGAGAGGTCAGCACCACCTACTTTTTACTTTCTTTCTTACCCCCTTTCTCTCTCTCTCTCTCTTTCTCTCTCTCTCTACAGCTGGCAAACACACCAGCAGAATATCAAGCAGAATATCATTTAAAATTACACGCTAGTCTCCATTTTCTAAGCGTATTACCCAACATTCATTACTAAATGAGTAGATTCATAACTGATGTCTCTGCTTGTAATGGATCATGTGTTTACGTATGTGTGTGGGGCGCCACCTGGTGGCTGTGGATTGGTATTGTTTGGGAACTGGTCTATGGTGTGTGTGTGGTGTTGGTCAGGTGTTATGGCAGAGCGCTGAAGCTGATGGCAGAGACTCCCAGTCTGTGGTGTGACCTGGGACTGAACTATTACCATCAGGCCAAACTGGTCAGCTCTGAACAGGAGCAGGAGGCTCAGGCCCTGCGGGAGAAAGCCCTGCAGGTAGGCACACCCCCACAGAGCACTGGGTTTACGCTTCCCCAGTACAACTCCTGAAACTGGATTTAGTCACGTCCTCCTGCTTGTGTCGGCCCAAAATTACGTCCTTCCCCTGAATTACAGAAATCAAACATATATGAGAAACATTTTTGTTGTTGTTGGTGTTGTTGTTGTTGTTGTTGTTGTTTGGTGAGGTTGTTCATGTGTATGTTACTGGGTGGTTCATTTAAAACAAACATGCTCTATTAGCGATGCAGTTCAAATGCGCTGTTAGCTGTGCTGTTTAATTGCTCTTGAGGTTAGCTAGTGGACTGTGGGGAGTAGCTTAGAAAGCATGGCACATGCCTGAAGTCATTTCCACACAGATACAGTTAGTAAAAATGAAAATACATTTTCTCCTTAAATCGTCCTTAGCTGAAAGTGAGAACTGATCGCAGATTTGCTGTTTGCCTCTCTTCTCAGTGTGTGAAGAAGGCTGTGATGCTGGACAGTGGGAATCATACGTACTGGAATGCACTGGGAGTCGTGGCCATGGCCAAAGGTAAATTAAATGAACATTTTCTCTATGCTAGACCTCTAGAAGTTTCTCTCACCGTGTCTGTTTTACATGGCAGCGTTCCAATGTACAATTTTTATGACACATCAGAGAATGCCTGAGGCCTACTCTACTCTGAAGAAGATCTGTCACTCATATAAGCACTTAATGGACTCTTGGCAACTCTCTTATTTTCAAACCTGCTGATTGGCTGTTAAGAGGCTGCTTCTGAAATGTTAATAATACCGTTGAATATTGAATGCTCAGTCTCATCTTTCAGGAATTGAAAACTTTGCCCTCGCTCAACACAGCTTTATTAAATCAGTGAAAGCAGAGGCCAATGTAAGTCAAGTTTACATCCATCTTTTCTCTTAGTCTCTAAGCTGCATCCTCAGGTTTCAGCTTCTTGTTATCAATATGTTTTTGTTTGCTTTGTTTGGTTTAGAACGTAGTTGCCTGGACCAACCTTGGGGCCTTGTATCTGAAGAAGGGAAACATTGAGGTGAAGTGTAGGAGTGTTTGCACTGAATTATTCATTTATATGTGTGTTATATCAGCCAGGAGAGGCTGACCAATCAGCTGTGCGCATGGCTTTGGCCTGAGCTTCACCGCTGCACTGACTGTATAAGGCCCTGTCAGTTGCGACACTGGTCACACTCTTGCTAGTTAATTTAAAAAACGAATAGTTCTTTGTTGTTTTGTTGTGGAAAAATGTTTAACATTTATTTATAGTAAAAGAAGTGAGTTGGTTGTTGATTAAATTGGCTAATGTACACTCTTATTTTGAATTTGTAGCTCTCCCATGAAGCCTTCAAGATTGCTCAGTCCCTGGAACCTCTTTATGTTAACTGCTGGATCGGACAGGTAGTCTACTCTCTGCTCTACTGTACTCTCACCTGTCAGACAGGTAGTCTACTCTCTGCTCTACTGTAGTCTAATGTCAGACAGGTAGTCTACTCTCTGCTCTACTGTACTCTCAACTGTCAGACAGGTAGTCTACTCTCTGCTCTACTGTAGTCTAATGTCAGACAGGTAGTCTGCTCTCTGTTCTACTGTAGTCTAATGTCAGACAGGTAGTCTACTCTCTGCTCTACTGTAGTCTAATGTCAGACAGGTAGTCTACTCTCTGCTCTACTGCACTCTCACCTGTCAGACAGGTAGTCTACTCTCTGTTCTACTGTAGTCTAATGTCAGACAGGCAGTCTACTCTCTGCTCTACTGTACTCTCACCTGTCAGACAGGTAGTCTACTCTCTGCTCTACTGTAGTCTAATGTCAGACAGGTAGTCTACTCTCTGCTCTACTGTAGTCTAATGTCAGACAGGTAGTCTACTCTCTGCTCTACTGTAGTCTGATGTCAGACAGGTAGTCTACTCTCTGCTCTACTGCACTCTCACCTGTCAGACAGGTAGTCTACTCTCTGTTCTACTGTAGTCTAATGTCAGACAGGTAGTCTACTCTCTGTTCTACTGTAGTCTAATGTCAGACAGGTAGTCTACTCTCTGTTCTACTGTAGTCTAATGTCAGACAGGTAGTCTACTCTCTGCTCTACTGTAGTCTAATGTCAGACAGGTAGTCTACTCTCTGCTCTACTGCACTCTCACCTGTCAGACAGGTAGTCTACTCTCTGTTCTACTGTAGTCTAATGTCAGACAGGTAGTCTACTCTCTGCTCTACTGCACTCTCACCTGTCAGACAGGTAGTCTACTCTCTGCTCTACTGTAGTCTAATGTCAGACAGGTAGTCTACTCTCTGCTCTACTGTAGTCTGATGTCAGACAGGTAGTCTACTCTCTGCTCTACTGCACTCTCACCTGTCAGACAGGTAGTCTACTCTCTGTTCTACTGTAGTCTAATGTCAGACAGGTAGTCTACTCTCTGCTCTACTGTAGTCTAATGTCAGACAGGTAGTCTACTCTCTGCTCTACTGCACTCTCACCTGTCAGACAGGTAGTCTACTCTCTGCTCTACTGTAGTCTAATGTCAGACAGGTAGTCTACTCTCTGCTCTACTGTAGTCTAATGTCAGACAGGTAGTGTATTCTCTGTTCTACTGTAGTCTAATGTCAGACAGGTAGTGTATTCTCTGTTCTACTGTAGTCTAATGTCAGACAGGTAGTCTACTCTCTGTTCTACTGTAGTCTAATGTCAGACAGGTAGTCTGCTCTCTGTTCTACCGTAGTCTAATGTCAGACAGGTAGTCTGCTCTCTGTTCTACTGTAGTCTAATGTCAGACAGGTAGTCTACTCTCTGTTCTACTGTAGTCTAATGTCAGACAGGTAGTCTACTCTCTGCTCTACTGTAGTCTAATGTCAGACAGGTAGTCTACTCTCTGCTCTACTGTAGTCTAATGTCAGACAGGTAGTCTACTCTCTGCTCTACTGTAGTCTAATGTCAGACAGGTAGTCTACTCTCTGCTCTACTGTAGTCTGATGTCAGACAGGTAGTCTACTCTCTGCTCTACTGCACTCTCACCTGTCAGACAGGTAGTGTATTCTCTGTTCTACTGTAGTCTAATGTCAGACAGGTAGTGTATTCTCTGTTCTACTGTAGTCTAATGTCAGACAGGCAGTCTACTCTCTGCTCTACTGTACTCTCACCTGTCAGACAGGTAGTCTACTCTCTGCTCTACTGTACTCTCACCTGTCAGACAGGTAGTCTACTCTCTGCTCTACTGTAGTCTCACCTGTCAGACAGGTAGTCTACTCTCTGCTCTACTGTAGTCTCACCTGTCAGACAGGTAGTCTACTCTCTGCTCTACTGCACACTCACCTGTCAGTCAGGTAGTGTATTCTCTGTTCTACTGTAGTCTAATGTCAGACAGGTAGTCTACTCTCTGTTCTACTGTAGTCTAATGTCAGACAGGTAGTCTACTCTCTGCTCTACTGTAGTCTAATGTCAGACAGGTAGTCTGCTCTCTGTTCTACTGCACTCTCACCTGTCAGACAGGTAGTCTACTCTCTGCTCTACTGTAGTCTCATGTCAGACAGGTAGTCTACTCTCTGCTCTACTGTAGTCTAATGTCAGACAGGTAGTCTACTCTCTGCTCTACTGTAGTCTAATGTCAGACAGATAGTCTACTCTCTGCTCTACTGTAGTCTAATGTCAGACAGGTAATCTACTCTCTGCTCTACTGTAGTCTAATGTCAGACAGGTAATCTACTCTCTGCTCTACTGTAGTCTAATGTCAGACAGGTAGTGTATTCTCTGTTCTACTGTAGTCTAATGTCAGACAGGTAGTCTACTCTCTGTTCTACTGTAGTCTAATGTCAGACAGGTAGTCTGCTCTCTGTTCTACTGTAGTCTAATGTCAGACAGGTAGTCTGCTCTCTGTTCTACTGTAGTCTAATGTCAGACAGGTAGTCTACTCTCTGTTCTACTGTAGTCTAATGTCAGACAGGTAGTCTACTCTCTGCTCTACTGTAGTCTCACCTGTCAGACAGGTAGTCTACTCTCTGTTCTACTGCACTCTCACCTGTCAGACAGGTAGTCTACTCTCTGCTCTACTGTAGTCTAATGTCAGACAGGGAGTCTACTCTTTGCTTTCCCTCACTCCATGCTGTCTCTGGGTCTGTTCTGAGTGTTCTCTCACAGACACAGTCAGCCGTGTGGGTCAGTGTGGAGTGTGTGGGCTGTTAGTCCAGTGCTGATGGTTACTCTGTCCTCTCTCAGGCCCTTATAGCAGAAACAGTGGGAAGCTACGATACAATGGACCTCTTCAGACACACCACTGAACTCAGCACACATGTATGTACAACCATGGACAACATGATATATGCCATATAGACACCTGTTTCCACTACGTGCATTTTACAGAAACATGTAATGCTTTACTATATTATCAAAGATTCATTCTTAATAATGGAGACATAGACTGGCAGTTGTAAAGTTTTTTTGCTCCTATTTATGCAACTATTTAAAGTTTGCAGCGCCGACTGTCATGAAATAACAGTGTAAGACAGCAACATGGTGATATTCTTCAGGGTAGAAATGAGCTGTGCGTGTGTGTGTGTGTGTGTGTTTGCGTGTGTGTGTGTGTGAGACCTGTGCTATACTGAGTGTGCTGCATAAACATGTTGTGGGTAAGTGCAGTTGTACTGGGTGTGTTCTGTGAATGTGGCTGATGGGAGTCGTGTTTTGAACTGTGTCAGACGGAGGGAGTGAAAGGGTATGCGTACTGGGTGTGTTCCACGCTGCTGGATAAGACAAACAGAGACTCAGAACTGTACCGCTACAACATCCTCCAAATGAACGCTGTGTCTGCTGCCCAGGTGGCTTTAAGCAAATATACAGGTACACACACACACACACACACACAGAAACCTCTTCTGATCTAAATTTAGTATGAAGCTTTTCTTAATTTGTTTTGTTAAACACACATATATATTCATTTTTCATGTGTACACACACATATTTTTTTTTGTTTATTGCCCTCTTGTGGTGATTGAAAGAAACTGCAGCTCACAGAACTCTGAAAGTTGAAAACTGAGTAATATATTCATTGTGCTGGTTGGTGAGTTCTCTTCATTGTCTGTGTGCTCTGTCCTGTGTCTGAACAGAGAGGGTCCAGACAGACGCTGATGCCTTCGTCATGCTTGGCTACCTCAACGAACATCTGCAACTGCACAGACAAGCCACTCATGCCTACTGCAGGTACACTGGAAACCAGTTTCCACGCCACACTGACAAACTGAAAAAGCCTTTCTGTTTTCATGTTCACAAATGTGTTGTGTGTAGACATTTTTGCGTGCACGTGGTTTTTCCATCTGCCTTGCCTCTGATGGGTTGTAGAGCCGTAGCCTTTAAATATAAGATCTGAAATGTTGTGGTTCTTGACTAAAATATGTGTTTGTTTGTACCAGAGCTGTGGATCTGCTCCGGTCCACCCCACACACAGAGGAGCTGAGTTTTGTCTTGAGGTGCTACGGTCGAGCTCTCTGGTAATTCACTCGCCCTCTGCTTACCTCTTTTTGTTTCAATCCCTCTCTCACCACATAGTCACACATATCAGTCCGTGGCCGATTGTCTCAAAGTCGTGTCGTAGACCTTAACCTAAGCGCCAGACCCAGTAAAATCGTCGACCTTTCCAAAAATAAAAAAACCTCTTCGGTTTCGGTAACCAAGGTGAAAGATGTGTGTTCTGCCGATACAGATTTGAATTTTCGATCATGCTGCAGGGATGGTTTTGACTGATGGGTTGTGATGCATGTTAATGAGTGGTGTCTGTCTGGCAGTAACACAAAACAGTGGGAAGAGGCAGTACGCGTTTACTCCCTCACACCACTAGAGGAGCTACATGACCTGGCAGGACTGGCATTGGCCTGTTTTAGAGCGGGACGCCTTCAGGAGAGCATCAGCGGTGAGACTGACCTGTTTGTTTGGGGCTCAACTGCATTTATGTTCTTAACTGATTATTATTTACGGTTATTTACTCTAGTCTGTTATGTGTTCAGAGAGCAAAAACAGTAACTTTACAGTGAGTTAATTGGAGTTGATACTTGTTCTGGACAGACATGTTCTGGACAGACATAAAAAATAACAGTGTTTTCAAAGTGTTGTTTGACAAAGAGACAGCTTGCATGGTCTTGTAATGAAAATATTTGGGTGGGGCAATCCCGGAGCCCAGTTGTGTGTGTTGGGTTGTCTAATGAAGTTCTGGCTCTTGTCTGGTTTAGCGTATGAGAAGGCCCTTGCAGTGGCGTCCACTGAGAAGGAGAAAGCCAACATCCTCACTGCTCTAGCCCTGCTTCAGCACAGACAGGGCAACATGGAAACAGCCAAAACCCTGCTCTTTAAATGGTCAGATTTACTTACATATTATATCAGTTATCTCTCATATAAACCAAAACCCTGCTCTTCACATAGTCAGATTTACTTACCTATTATATCAGTTATCTCTCATATAAAACAAAACCCTGCTCTTCACATAGTCAGATTTACTTACCTATTATATCAGTTATCTCTCATATAAACCACCTCACTTGCTCTCCTTTTCTCTTTTGTATTTTCTCTTATGCTTGTTTGTGTGTGTGTTTCTATTTGTGTGTGTGCTCGTCTGGGTGTGTGTGGCTTTACGCACGTCTGGGTGTGTGTATGTGTCTTTGTGTGTGTGTGTGTACGTCTGGATGTGTGTGTATGTTTTGTGTATACTTTTGTGTGTGTGCATGTGTGTGTGTGTCTTGGTGTGTGTGTGCATGTCTGTGTATATAATTATGTGTGTGCGTGCGTGTGTGTGTGCGTGTGTGTGCGTGCGTGTGTGTCTGGGTGTGTGTGTGTATGTCTGTATATATTTTTGTGTGTGTGTGCATGTCTGGATGTGTGTGCATGTCTGGATGTGTGTGCGTGTGTGTGTGTACCCCTGCAGCTCTTTGCTGAAGGAGCCGGTGTGTGAGAGTCTGCTGTGTCTGTGTGCTCTGGGTTTGGTGCACAGAGATAGTACTCTGGCCAGTGCTGCTCTGTCAGAGCTGCTGAAACACGCCTCGCCCACCGGGGGCAGTGTGGAGGAGCGCTGCCTGCTGACCTGCACGCTGCTGGCCCTGCAGGGAAACTACACAGCCGTGCAGAGAGAGGCGGCCAAAGCCGTGCACAGGTAAACACCCACACGACAGATGGACAAAAAACACGTAATACACTTATTATAGAACGGTCTGTAAGTCACAACTGACCAGTTGCACAGACCATAAACTTTTGTCTTGCACACAAGCTAGTCAAGTTCAAATAAATTTAAATTTAACCAGTTCATTTGACAGTGTTTATAGTGAGGTTTGAGATCCAAATCTCTGAGTTTCATCTATCAGAGAAGGTACAGCATGCTTTAAACCGCAGTCCTGAGTGAAGTTCAGTCAGTTTAGTCTTGAACCTTTTCCCCTGAGGGACTTATCCACTGCTCCAGTGTCAGGAGTTTAATCACTCTAATCAGTTCACCCATGAGCTAAACTAGGAGCACAGCCTGTGGCAAAAGTAACTAAAGAGCTGAATAGGTCTGTGGTGGTTTTTTGTTGTTGTTGTTGTTGTTGTTTTTTTTAAATTTCAGCTGGATGTTGCTCTGTGCTGATGTGTGTTTTTGACCTTTCTCTCTCTCTCTGTGGCAGTAACCCAGGAAACCCAACGCTCTGGGCTCTGCTCTCCAGACTGGTGCCTCAGTTCTGCCCCACAAAAGCCAACGTAAGTCTGCTCCAGACCAGAGCAGAGAAACGTGATACCTGCCTCATCAAACTATCGACTGTAATAGCAATGCACGGCCTTGAAGCTGATGCCCGAAACTTGAACCAATCCAACATTGACTTATCTGATGGAATGAATTCAAAAGAGACCACCCACACAGCGCGGGTGAAATGACAGAAGCCGAGTCTAATATGTTAACGTAATGGTTTTTGTCCGTATGAGTGATAAAGGTAGATAGTAAGACATTAAATGCATTATACAACGTGTGTAGTGAGAATTTTAATGTCTCATGCTCATTTCTTAAAGGGGAAGTTCACCTCTCTTTGGCGTTTGATCCCATTTCAACAATAGCAAACTTGTAATGAAATTCTAATCAAAAAATTTTTCTGATGCTTCAGCAGAACAAGATTTACTCATGTGTTTGTCAGAATAATAACAATAAAAAAACTAGAGACTAGTCAGTTGTTGGAGCTGTCTGAGTTTTTAAGAAACACAGACGTAAAGGTCAAAATGAGCCCTTATACCTACAAGAACTTCACCTTAAATGACTTTTTAGCAAGATGTGTCATTTGATCTATGACTTTATCTGTCTGCCTGTCTGTCTGTTTGTCTCTCCCTCTCTCTGTCTCTGTCTCTACCCCCCCCTCTCCCCGTCAGGGCGGTGCGGTGGCAGGCAGTGTGGCGTGTGAAGCCAGTATGACTCAGGGAAAGGTCGGTTCTGTTATTTCCTGTTCATTTTCACTGAAACACGCCACTGGCTTCGCTCTGAGCATCACAGTATTTATTTAGTGTGGTCACTGAAGTGAGGGAGAAAATGAAATTGAAAACACAGCTTGTTATTTCAGCCTAGTCCTCTTGCTTTAACACAATCTCAACCCCCTTTATGTGAAATGGATACCCATTCAAATATAGTTCTGTACTAGATTTTTTTGTAGTACACATTTTGGTGCTTAACATTTAAAAACAGATTAAAAGCTGACATGCAGAACAAACAAGCTGTTTCAGGCATGGAGACTGAAAAGAGTATCACTGGATGTACCAGACTGATTTCAGGTGCTTGGCATTAACTGGCATAATTCAACAAAACACTTGTCAGATAACCATGATGACCTTCATAAGAGGTTTAAAGTGAAATGGAGGGTGAATGACAAAACTAATAGACTCTCTGGTTAGTCTCTGTTTATGACATTTCATTTTTATTTTATTTGCTAGGCAGGCTAGCCAGCTAATTTTGTGCTGACAAGATTGCATGTCCTTTTAAACCTGTGGTCTGGGAGGTTTCCAGATCTTTTCCCTCTTTGCAGTGGTACTGTTTTAGTACCTATATCGCAAGATGTGATACAGTGATATTTTGAACTGATCTCAAAATGGTATTGTGACTCCATTATCTGGCAGTGAAAACAAATGCAAGTATGTAAAGCAGTGAAGTGATCTTGGTTTAAAGAGATTAAGCATTTATGAAGTTTTGAGGCCTTCAAGTGTGTGTACTGTCATGTCAGCACACTTCTGAAACGTCTAAGAAGTGCTTTCAGAATCTTCAGTGTGGCTCTCTCTCCCAGCACTGTCTCCTCTCTGCCTGTAGAGGGCGCTGCTGTACAGTGCGGTGAACCAGCTGGCATCAGGCAGACACTCAGGTGAAGACAGTAAGAGGAATGCCCTGAAGACCATGCAAAGAGCCATAATGATGTGTCCAGGTAAGATCTGCACCAGCGCCCACACAACTCTTCCATAAACCTGTCTAACGCACAGGGATGACGGCTGTGTTTTTTTTCCCCACCGTGGTGATTACCTGTCAGTGATTCAGTCTAGTCTCAAGGTTTAAGTTGCTTTCTCAGTCAAGTGCTTCATAGCGTTGGTAGCACATACAGGAGAGTGTAGAGGAAACCTGAGATGGGGTTCGGTTTGGAAAATCGATGCAGCTTTTTCATTTATGGGACATTTGATATATATTTACTGGCCATCCGTTCGTACGACCAATAAATATGATGGTTCACAGAAGATATGAAAATCAGTTTGTTGCCAAAGTCAACCGATATTTTACTGCGAAGTAGAAGATTACTGGCCTGAAAATCATAACTGAAGATCGTTAAAAAAACATTTAGGCTTGAAAAATAAAGGAATGCTTCAGAGGAGAAGGTCAGCTATAATGAGCTTGCTTTAAAGTGCCAATAACTTGTTCTTTGATTGTGTTTTTGTTGACTAAATATTGAACGAATAAATGATAAAACAGCTTTTTTACGCCTCGCTAATTTAATTCAGCGTATGGTATAAAATTCTGTTTAATTTTATAAAGCACAAACATTTTTGTCAGATCTAATAAAGAGCCTATTATAGCTGGGGATAATACAGTAGTCTGCTTTCATGAAATGTACACTGTGTCACATTAGTGTATTGTTAATTTAATGAATTCTGTAGCTTTGGGTTTTTGTAAAACCACTGGCATACCAATGGTGATCAAACCATCAGTAACCATGAGTAAGCTGATATGTCTTTGATCTTACAGTGTAATTTCTTGCTACACTGATATTTCTTCTTAGGTTTTGAATGTGAACAAAAAATTAGGGCAGACACAAACACTCCCAAAATGGTGCCATATCTTTAAGATTGTCTTAATCTTAAAGATAAGTACATTTTCGTCTTGATCGTAACCTTAAATGGGCGAGTTTAGAGTGTGGATGACTGTCATTGAGTAAATTCATGTTCTTAAAAAAGTAATTTCAGTATAACTGAACCTTAGCCTGTTAAAAGACTGAATGTATACCTTCTGTGGTCACAGAAAAATATGAGTGCTTTAAAGGATGGATCAATTCTTGCAATCTCTCTGTCTCTTTATCTGTCTCTCTCTCTCCCTCCCTGTGTCTCTCTCTCTCTCTCAGATGACCCAGCAGGGTGGGCGGGGCTTCTGGCTGCCTGTCACACTGAGAACACGGCCTGTTTCCTCTCAGGTTCCACCCCTAACAGACAGGGTCTGGAGAGAGCTCTCATGACCCTGGTGTCTGAGAAAGGTTAGAAACGTGTGTGTGTGTGTACGTGTGTGTGTGTTTGTGTGTGTGTGTGTGCATTCGCATGCACGATATCAGCAAAGGAGCAGAATGTGAATGTGAGATTCCTTCTGTTTGGTGTTATCAGTCAGTGTGTGTGTGTGTGTGTGTGTGTGTGTTTGTGGTTCTAACAGTACTGTGTGTTTTGTGTTGTGTGTTGTGTGTTGTGTGTGTGTGTGGTTCTGACAGTTCCGTGTATTGTGTGTTATGTGTGTGTTGTGTGTTGTGTGTGTGTGTGGTTCTGACAGTAGCGTGTGTTGTGTGTTACGTGTGTGTGTGTGTGTGGTTCTGACAGTACCGTGTGTTGTGTGTTCTCAGTAAAGGGATTGGACTCAGAGGACAGGGTTTTGGCCCAGGCTCTGGAGGGCTGGGTACTACAGCAGGCTATAACTGCACTCAGACAGAGCAATCAGTTTGACGACGCTGAGGCTCTCTGTTCACAGGTGCTTTCCTCTCACATTCGCACACATACACACACACCTCACACACTCACGCACTCTTTCACACCTACACGCACACACACACTCCTCCACGTCTTTTTCAGAATGTCTTATTTTACGTCACACATCTCTTTCTCTTCTCTCTCAATTCCCTCCTTATTTTCAACCCCCTCTGTCTTTTTACACCCAATAAATCAATCCAGTGGAAATCAAGTGTTACTAGCTTAAACACTCTGTGTCTAGTTTATTAGGTACGTTTTGTCTTGTGCTGAGTTGGATCCTCCTCTGTCTTCAGAACAAACGGAATTCTTAGGGCCATGGATTTCATGGGCTGTCATAAACATTCCATAGAGATAGTTGGTCCGCGCTGATGTGACATCATTGTGCTGTTAGTGCTTACTGGATGGTGATAAATCCATGCTGTGAACAGCCTGTTGCACCTCAGGCCAAAGACACTCTATTGGGTTAAGGTCTTGGGAACTGGACGGGCTACTCAGGGAAAGTGAACTCAATGTCATGTCCATGGATCCATTCTGAGACAGCACATGCTTATTGCTTTCTGATGTGGTGCTTTATCCTGCTGGACGTGTCCATGTGATGAAGGGTAAACTGTGGCCATGAAGAGATGTACCCAGTCTCTAAGAAACATTCCCATGTGCTGTGGCGTTCACATGTAGCTCAGGTGGTTCGTTGTTCTAGGAAAACACGACTGTTACCGCTACCCGCAGAAATCTAATTCTTCCATTAGCATATCCAAACAGGAAATTGGTTTGGTCAGACCAGATGACGTTTTTCCACTCACTCACCCAGTGCTGGCTATCAGATGTCCACTGGAGCTCTCTCTCTCATCTTCTTTTTAGCTGATGGGGTTGTCTGGTTGTCTGGTGCTATGGCCCGTCTGCGCCAAGGGGCGACTGCTTGTGAATTCTGAGAGACTGATCTGCACAACAGTGCTGTATTGCCTTGACGTTTACTTGTGTTTTTGGCTTGGCCTCCCGCCATTCTCCTCCCTCCATTTTCAGCCACAGCGCTGTCACTGATTGGATTTATTTTGTTTGTCTAGTCATTCTCAGTAAACCCCCGACGCAGTTCAATGGGGAAAAAAAAACCAGGAGTTCGGCCATTTTTGAGGTAGCAGAACTGGAGTGGCTGGTACCAGTGACTGTAGCATTCTCCAGACTGCTTAGATATGTCACTTTGCCCCTTCTGCCTTTCAGCTGAAGAGTAGCTGAAGCCTTTATTGCCCGTCTACCTGCTTTATATAGCAAATCACAGCCACATGACTCACTGTCTGTAGGAATGATCCTTCTTTTTTTTCTTTGCAATGGGGTTAGCGTAATTAGGTCACCTGGCCACTGAGTGTAAAATGATAATGTCATACTTTGCTTGCTGTTGTGAAATGTGTAAATCTCTCTCTCTCTCTCTCTCTCTCTCTCTCTCTCTCTCTCTCTCTCTCAGGTCCTGAGTATATCTCCTGATCACCCAGCTGTGTTCCTCTTGCTCAGGCAGGTTCAGTGTGAGCGCCTCCTGCTGGCAGAGGGTGGTAAAAACATCCCTGCTGCAGTGTTAGAGCAGCTGAGTGCAGCAGTCATGGCCAATCCCACTTCAGTGTCAGCCTGGCACGTGAGTACTGCACCTGTCTGTACATTTAAAAACACTTCAGTTACAGAGAACCTACTATCCACATTTCATTTTCTTTATGCTATGAGCTATGTTTAAATCAGTTCATGTCTAGACCTCGCTGAAGTCAGCTGGTTTCTATGCGTTTCTATGACTGTCACAGAGATACTCCTGTACTTGAGCTTTGTATGGTTTACTGACAAACCCACAGACAGAGTGGGAGAATATTGTTTATGGACTTAGTTCAGGAGTGGGTCAACTGGGGCATGAGTGGTTTTTGGTGGCAGTAATTCCCTTTAGAAAAACAGCCAATAATCTGCCCACAGCCTCTCATGCATGTTTCATAAAGCAACACTCACAAAGAATGAGGGAAGAGAATGTTGAAAAAGCAACAGTTTTGTTTTGTTTTGTTTTTCTGAATTCTCATCCTCTTTCATTGGTGTCTCTCTGGGTCTTTCTCTCTGTGCAGTGGCTTGCGGAGGTGTATCGTCATCAGGGTTTGCTGGTCCAGGCATCAGTCGCTTACAGGCAGAGTTTACAGATGTCCTCTCAGCTCGGAGACTACAGCGGGAAGATGGGTGGTCTACTCCGCCTGGCCCTGCTGGCTCTCACCCCTTGCATGGTCTGTGTGTGTCTGTGTATGTGCGTGTCTGTGTGTGTGTGAGTGTGTTAGGGAACTCTTTGTGGGCTTGCGGGCTAGAGCCTCTGGAGACATTACCCCTGGTTTTGTTAGTAAATATGATTCTCGTCCGTTTTAAATGTAGAACCTTGTGTGTGTAGTGAAGAAACGGTTCTAAAAAAGACCTTGTTACGTCACCTTACTGCGGTTTCATTCTGAACATTCTAAAACTCCAAAAGCAGGATGTCATGAAGCTTTTTAAGAATCTTGCATGGGAGTTTAAGCAGTGAGATTGTTCCCACAGTGGTCGGGTACCATGCTCTGTGATTAACATTGTATAATCAACTCCAGAAGTACGGCTGGAACATTTTGTCCTCCTAGGTTTGTTGCACATGGTGTATCCAGTGTTATCTAACGCAGGAGAAAAACAGAGAAAAAGGGAGTGCTGTATTGTAAACAGGTCTAACTGTTGACACAGAACAGCACAGAGGTGGGATGAGAGAATGACAAGATGTAACAGTGACAAGCTCTGGGCGGAAAAGCAAACAACATGCATTGTCTTACTGTTAACGGTCTGGCACACACGCACACACACACACACACACACACACACACAGTGTCCACTGGCATAGGGGAAGGTCAGTGTCAGTCAATAAACCAAACAGCTTTGTTTACATGTTTATGCAGTAATATGCTTCCCACACTGAAAAACAAAACAAAGACAGAAGAGGTTTTGTTCAAAGAAAAAACGCTTCTTTTTTTAAACCAAACTGTATTGGATTGAATAAATGAATATTTATAGAGAATAGAATGCCCCCCTACCTAAAACAGTTTTTTTCTCAACTTGTTTTTTATTCATTCAAAAATGTTCTTTTTTAAAATCAGCACAGTCAAGAAACATATGTTTGCTTTGTTTTTATTTACTTTTTAAAGGCCATTTCCTGGTGAGTGCAGAATTACCGGTAGTGTAGAACATTCCGGCGAGTTTACATTAGTCGGGGGGGGGGAATAAGATGATGATGAAAGGGGTAAGTCATATCTGTTGAGGGTTGAGAGCATCATTTGTCTGTTGTGTTTAATGATTCTCTCTTATCTTTCTTTTCATTCTTTCCTTTCTCTACTTCTCTGTCTCTCTCTGTTCTCTCAACCACTTTGAAGTAATTATCTTTTTTTTTTTTTTCTAATTTTTTTTTTCCCGTCTGCTCATTTGTGTTGTGCTGACTCCAGCCCTAACCTCCCAAATTAAATTAGGAGCCTGGATAGCCACTGACTTGAGGGCCATTACTTGATTAAAATGTTAGCAGGGCGTTTGCATATTCTCTCACTCACACTCATATTTTACTGCCATGACAGATGAGATGTGCAAACCCACAGTGTACAGGTTTTGATAACGACAACACACAGAAGTCCTAATCTGGATTTTTATAAATTATTATATATGTTGTATCTGCTTCAGATTGTACGAACGCTCCTCGTTTAAGTTATACATGCCTTTTTGTTCCTTTCATAGCTGTGCTTTATCAGTCTGCGCCTTGTTCTTTTTCCTTTCGGCTGTCGTTCGAGTCATTCTGAGCAGTCTAAATAGATTTAAAATGCAGTGCGTGACTCTTTTGTGTGAAGCCTGAAGCAGGATGTTTAGTCTGGAAGTGTGGGTTATGTAACAGCTGTGGCCAGGGACAGAATGAGAAAATGACTCATTAAGTCATTCAGAATTTTGACTACTAAAGGATGTTTCAGCCGTAATGTTGCTAGTTGCTTTCATTCATATTGTTGAAGTGAAAGCTCATTAGGGTAGGAAATTGTGGGTGTGACCAGCAGGCAAAAACCAGGCAGGATTGTTACACATTTACCTTTGATATGTCACCTCATGTGTCATCTCATGATATGCGTCAATATTGAGTATTACCTATAAAGTTCAAGTTGATAAAATGGATTCTCTTCATTATTCCAGTCTAGTCTAGTCTTTTCATTATTCTGTTCACATATCTGATCTGAAAATTGATCCCCTGTCCTTCTCCCTCTCTCTCTCTCTCTTTCTCTCTCTCTCTCTCTCTCTCTCTCTGGTCCAGGCTGGTGTTGGTGGAGGAGAGTGGAGAGACCTGGTGGTGGAGGCCACGACAGAGGCGCTGAAACTGGGCTTGTCACCCCAGGCTCGGCTGCTCCAGGCCCTGCTGCAGTTCTCCATCAAAATGGGTGCCAGGTAACGCTCCCCTAACCAGTCACACCAGTCTCTGCCCCTGGGTTTTTATTAAAGCTCTCACAGAACAGTCCGTTTCGGCTGGCTCAGTCCATCATCATTTTTCTGCTTAAGCACTCGTAAGGGGATGTCTTAAAACTACCAGGGATGGAAATATAGAAATAATAACAAAAAAAAAACCCTTTAAATGAGAAAATTCATTTTCGTGCACTTTTTGGGTTATCCTGTGCATTGTAACCGATTGTCGCTACACCTTTAGGGAGACACGCCGTCAACTGGAGAGAATTGTTTACGCCCCGAACTCCTGCAACCCCGACACAGTGACGGCAACAGCGCGCTGGTACCTCCTACGCCACCTGCATGCCAACAACGACCTGGAACTAATGGACGTAAGAACCCATTAAACAAAAAACAAATATTAAAACAATACCATAGCCTCACAGACTGGGGCAGTCTATTTGGACGTCTGCTTGATCAATGAAAAACATAGGAACCCCACAACATAAGCGTGAAAATTTCAAGAATGGGGTTATCTGCTCTACCTGAGAAACATATTACTGTGTCTCTGTTTACGAGGAGGAACTGTTACCACTTGACGTTTTTAAGTACTGTTTTCCTATTAACATTTTAGCTGATTTCAGTGGGGAAACTATGGCCTAATCTGTCATTAGAGAGATTAATTGGGTTGGTGTATGTGTTTTCTGTTCCTTTAGACGCTGATGACACGGGCCAAAGAAATCGGAGACTCCAGACTGATGGACTTCCACAGGAGGCTTTGTCCCTCAGAGTGACTGCACTTGTCACCCCCTGCCCTCTCCCTCTCTTTCATTCATTCACTCAGGAGCAACATACTGGAAACCAGACGCAAAGCGTACATCCAACTGTGTCTCTCATGACTCACATCTGTAACTCGTATCAGGGAAGCGTGTGATTTCTGTCACAGTGTAGTGCCGATTAGGGAAAGGACTGCTCACATTAGAACTGCAAATTCATGCATTAACGCACATATTAAATTACCCAGTTACTCGCTCCCAGAAGCACTTAGTCTCAAACCAAGCTCTCGTAATAAAGTCAGCGAGAAATACATGACTTACACATGCATGCAGGATTTGTCTATCCTCCAGTTAGATGGAAATGAAGTAAAAGGAAAAAATATTAATTAGCACATTATTACAGCCATAAATAACATCAGTCTGTTATTTCTTTGGAAGAGAGACACAGTCAGTGAAATGTGTTCCATTTGCAGAGAATAAGCGTCAGTTATGTAGTCGAGATTATACTGATGTCGAGCGAGATTATGCTTGAGATTATGCCATTTTCCTGGGGTTTTTTCTTTTTCTTTCATTTTTTTCCCTTTTTTCCCTTTTTGCTGAAGTGCCTTCTTTAATGAACTGCACTTGCAGGCTTCATAACTATCCTGTATCATGCATTCATCCTAAAATGGTGAGCTTGGGAAATTAAAACAGATAACTTAAAATACATCAGAAGTGGCACTAGCAGCACACTAACCCACATCCTCACGGTGGCTTTTGGTACGGTATAGCACTTGGCCGCGTTCCAAAGCTCAAGATGAGCATCCTCTCCATGTCTCCTCTCCTTCGGTTGGAGAGGGCGGGTGAAAACAAAGCGGCGGCAGCTCCGCTAACACACCTCAACCCTCCCAGAATGATGATGATGATGACGATGATGATGATTAAAGCGAATGCAGAAATGCTGGCAAACAGAGGGTATGTTGTTCAAAGGCCTGGAGCTGATTTCCCTTGTTTTAATACCGCCCAGCTCTGCCAAATCCATCCCCGATCTGTGCTGCATTTGCTTTTTGTGTGTGTGTGTGTGTGTGTGTGTGTGTGTGAGAGAGAGAGAGGGAGAAAGGGCAGTGGTTGAGGAGCTCAGTGAAAGGCTATGAAATATGAGGGAGGTTCCTCATTCCTCCCAGAAGCATCTGTTAATGTCTGCTGTTAAAGGCCCAGAGCCAGAAGCCATAGTCTCTGTTTTACTGTCAGACCGATTGTTCTCTCATTTCACTCTCTCCTGCATTAACACTTTTGTCTGCAAAGAAAGAACCGGCAAATAACCTCTTATAAACACTTTAAAAAAATCTGAGGTAATATTGAATGAACCAGGAATACCAAATAAGGAACAACAATTGAAACCTGTGAAATATGAATCTGAAAGTGTTTACAACTGTATTTTGCAGCACTTGTGCCATTTACTGATATTGTTCTTTTTTCCCTCTGCATCCCGCTTTTCTCAGAAAGCCCAAATAAACTGCTCTTAGGCAAAGAGGTGAAGACCTGAGTGTTTTGTTTTGTTTGTTTACTTCAATATTGATCAGGATCGATATCATAATACTGGAGCGTGACAGCTTATCTTTATGCTGTTTTATCTCAATGAGTACTCGTCTGAAATCATGGGCAGGAAACCGTTTGGTCACTTTAATAGTCTGATGTTTACCTCAAAAAGATCATGCGGTATTTGATATTCAGTACATGAAACTTTTAAGAGATTCATGCTAGGAAATTAGGGCATTTGATTTGACAAAACAGCCCTGTTTTACAAGTACTGTAATAAAATAGACAATGAAGGAAGATGAACATGAAAATTGTCTCATAAAGCTTGAAGTCACACTTGAATGATTTGCTAAATTTATGCTGTATTGCTTTCTTCATTTGAGCACTCAGACCACCTTCTGTCTTTAAATGAGACCAGACTGTGGTTCTGATTGGTTTTTTGCTCTGCAGAATGTTACCGGTGTTATTGTACAACATCTGTCTAACATTAGTGACACAAACATCAAAGACCATCCAATATGCGCCACACCAATGATTTTTCAGTTTTTCACAGAATAATCACTCACTTTGACCAGAATCAAGGCGTTCATTCTTTTGGCAAAAGGATCATTCAGGTATTTTATCCAACACAGCAACACACCACTTAACTAGTTTGATGCTCTTGTCTAATAATGTAGCTCGTTTATTTAAAATGAGTTCTGTAGGTATTAATGTTATGAGAGAAACACCTGCATGTTTTGTAGCTGAACAAGGCTTCTTTTCCACCTGTTAGGATCTTTGGAGTTCAGATCTCTTGCATCTGAACTATCTTCCGCCGCATCTGTCTGATGTCCTTTTGGAGTTCTCCTTTCTCCAGCCGGGCCTTGCAGTCTCCGATCCGTCTCAGGGACTCGATGGCGTCGTGAATGGCCTGGAATCCTGCCCACACAAACACGCCGGAACTTTCTGAGCCCACAGAATCCTCTGGAACCCTTGGGTTAATGGCCTTCTGTGGCCATGGGTGTCTTTTTTGTGCGTTTGGTAACTTCATTCATAATGCATGGCTTACTACACCCCGTCCCCCTAAGCCTGTGACTGATAGTTTGAAGCAATGTTTCAGTCAGTCTTCTTTAGTCTCAAGACTAAAAGCTGATTCGTTTAGGGTTTTATCGGCTATCTTGTTTCTGGTGGTGACCTCAGGTTTCAGTCAGTTTTATCTAGAAGTTCTCTCTCTCTCTCTCTCTCTCTCTCTCTCCCTCCCAACATGCTGGGGAAATAAGCAAGAAAATGATACTGAATAAAGGTCTGCAGGCTGTTACAAAGGCCCTGTGTCTTATTAAAGCTTTATCAGGGAGCACAAGATGTATCTTTAGCATACCTGTGCTAGAAGGTATGTGGAAAACAATTCTTCATTCTCTCTGGCAAACGTACGCGTGAGTAACGTGAACTGTGTCTACTTCTGAAACAAGACCCTACCAAGAAGCAATCGACTTGTTTTAACACACAAATTAGGGCTGGTTGTCTCAGTGGCCTCTGTTTAATGTAACCCCCCCCCCTCCCCACACACCCACAAAGACAAGAGACTAATGATATTAAGAGCTATCTATCCAGACGTGTAAATAATACGCTGTTTCACAATCTTGCCAAATGAAACAAGACGCTTGTCTGACTCATCGGTTTTCTCTGCCGTTTGGTCTTGGCAACACCTCATGCGGCCTGAACAAGTGGCTAAAAACAGCAGCTAATGTTTCTTTTATCTATTCACAATACTGTCCATGGAGAGCAATGGACAGAACAACTGTTTTCCAAACACAGTCATAAAGCTAAACCCAGACTGGCCCCTACATTCTCATCTACACTATTTTGTATTTTGTGTCTTATAAACAAGACAAAGCCTCAAAATTCACTCTGCAAAAGTAGTGGTTTTGTCTTTTTGAGTAATTGCCTTCACAAAACAATGAATTTTGACTTTGAACATTTGGGCAATCCCAATTTTTTTTTCTTCAGTGTTTACTCTGAGATGGTGATTTGACTGCTTGGTCTGGCAGATTATGTGAGTTACTGTTGCTGTCTCGGAAGACGACCATGAAAATGACACGTCAACTCAAATTTGTCACGTTTATCACAGCCATCTGTTATTTTTGTCGATGGGCTCTTAGTGAGCTCATGTTTTTTAACTTCTACTTTACTAAGTGTTGATTTCAGTAATACTTTTAGGAAGTATAATTTCGAGAATTTAGGCCACACTCTGTATATCCTTATTTGGGACAAACTGAGCTGTTTTGGGAATGGAGCGGAGGTTGGATACTGGGCACTGACCGGTCTGGTATTCCCGCCTGATCTGGTCCAGTTGGTCTGAGTGACTCTTTTCCAGAGCACTGATTCTGCTTTTGAGTTTGGTCTCGGAGCATCTGAGCCTGTCGGACATCTGCTCTTTCTCAGCCTGCTTCTCCATCCGCTCCATCTGAGACGCCAGGAAACGAACCTGTTCCTTTAGATTCCCCTCAGACTCGACCTGCACACACACACACACACACACACATAGGTTTATGCACTTAAAACACACACAAGCATGGCTTTATGCACTCAAAGCGCACACACACACACATGCATGGGTTTATGCACTCAAACTCATACATAAATGTCTTAATGCAGTGAAATATACACATGCACATGTTTATGCACGCAAACATACACACACACACACACACACACACACACACACACACACACACACACACACACATGTGGATGCCTTTATACACACAAACAGACAAGACTGATAATTGCATAGGAAGTGCACTTCTCTCTTGTTTTGGTCTTTATTTTAAGAATTTTAGTAAAGTTTCCTTTTGAGAAAGCAGCCATAATTCGAGGTGGCCGTGGGATTTGAATGAAACCCGTCAGAAAATAAAATATATGGTGCGCACACACACACACACATACACACACACACACACACAGATTTTACCATTTTGTCTTTCAGCAGTGTTTCTAGCTGTTGGCTGGTATGTGTGTGTCTCTGGGCTGAAGATTGTAACTGCTGATTGGTCCACTCTCTGAGTCTGGATGTTTCCTCTCTCATCTCCCTGAGACTGCTAAAGGTCCTGTACACATATTACACATCAATGCATCCACACACACACACACTCACAAGCTTGTACTCATATCCTAGTGGGGACTTCCCACTGACTCCCATTATCCTGTGACTAAAGAATACTAACCTACCCCTAACTCCTACCCCCTAACCCCAACCCTAACCTTAACCAAAGAAATGTTTTGTTTTATCAGTAACAACAATACAGTTTTGGTCTCCACCAGGTACTTTTGTCAGATTATGCTATTTTACTGGGGACTTAACGGTCCCCAGAAAGATACCAATACATGCACACACACACACACACACACACATGCACACACATTCACATTACGCATTAATACACACACACACACACACACACACACACACACAATTATATTACACCTAAATATGCTTAACCATATTATTAATGTGATTAGCTGATGTACAGCTCTGAGAGGTTTTTGAGACATTTTACTGGTATCATCTCAAGAAGACTTTCAAGACTTTCCTCATAGATTATTCATATTCATTTGGTCACTGAACAAATATGAACATACTGGACACTGCATTAGTCTCAATAAACGATGGTGTATAGTTGCTATGAAACTTTAGGCTTAGTAACATCATCTATAATCTTCTGATAAATACTGAATTTCTGCATGTGTATTACTGTAGTGGATATATATTATAGTTAGGGATGTACATTCTTATTGTGAATGTATATTTTTGCAATGGATGTATAATACTGTTGTGGAAGGTAGACAGAGGGAAAAATAAATAACAGATACAAGGCCTAGCTAGTTCTAGCTAGTTTTGAAAAGATGCTTTGGTGCCTTCTCTTGAGCCTGGTTCCAGTTTGATGTTGTAATGGAAAAACATTTTTTTTTGTTGCTGCTGTTGTTATTTTTTTTCCAGTGCAGAGCATCAACTCTGCGTGGTTAACATCTTAAATCTGTTTGACTGAAACCATCAGCCTCTTAGAAAATAAATTCTTCACAAAACCCTGACACATGTGAACTCTGGATATATTCCAATAAGAGATGCTCTCTGTGCCCGTTTGTTCTTCACAGTCTAACTCTGGTGCAAAATATCTTGTCAATAGCGTGCCAAAGGTTGTTTATGTAAATGCATTCGGTTGGTGCCAGTCAGAAAAAAAGAAGATTATTCTTGAAATAAATTGAACTCACTTGCTCTCTAGCTGCTGAATTTCTTTTTGTAGCTCTGTAATTGCGTTGCTGTGACTCTGCAACTGGTCTGACTGGGAGGTTTCCAGTTTCTTCAGAGCATCAGTCAGCTGGACAAACATACACAGACCGTAAACATTATGACTACACACCGATACACAGACCCTCTCGCTGTAACACAGCTTCGTAAACACACTCACGCGACACGCTGCCGCATCTCTCAGACCAAGTAAACAGTGTTTGTTGAATAAACAATCGCCCATCGTGTTTCTGATTGTGCGTTAGCACTGAGAAATTATGTTCCGCCGGGCCGTAGCCCTTAACGAATGCCATGTACCCTGTCGAAACTCCGACAATAGCTTCAGAGCAGGGCAGTTAAAGGAAATCACCAGGCGTGTTTCCTGGCCGCGGTGTGCCGATCTGCCTCTCTTTTCATTTTCAATTCTCTTTATGGCAGAGCGTAAGCCTCGCCCCACCCTCAGACTTAATGGACTTCAATCATATTGATTTACTGGGTGACTCTGGGAGAGGAGGCCTAGCGCTGATTGGATTTGTTCTGAGGGAAATAAGAGGGCAAGCAATACCCTATGACAATTACATTCTTTCCTATCTGAGATAGGAGCCCGCCTTTTTGGGACTGTCATTTATAAATATCCCTTCTGGAAAAGACAATCATAAACACACTCCACTGTGGTAATAGTGTCTACGGCAAAACAGGTTTCAGACATGAGAATTTAAGCTAGAGGTTTTCTGTTGTTGTTTAAAGATTGACACACCCTGTTTGAAACTGGGAGACAAACAACAACAAAACTGAAATTCCAATCAAAGAGGATAATGTAAGGATCAGTAGTACTCTGTGGAGAGGACATTGTGTCTCTTCCATTTCTCTCTGGATGAGACATGAAGGCAAAGGACACAAAACCAAGACCTGACCCTACCCCACTCAATGTTTTTTTCTTTTTTTAATCATACTGCATTTAGGCCCTTGACCCATTTAAACTCAATATTTACTTTCAATTCAAAATTTAAGTTTTGAAGCAAAAATAAGAGTTCCCATAAATATTAGATCATTTCAGATAAGTTTATATGTAAGTTTGTAATGTAAATTAGAAATTACAATTGAAGTTCTTTTTCAGTAGCCATTTGTCATTTAGCTGCCAGATTTATAGTCTGTCATAAAAACTGTCACTCACTGGTCATCAGTCTCCCTTTTTCTCATCATCTCATCATGTTCTCACCCTTGACTCACCTTCACTTCCATGCTTCTTAGACGCATCTCCAGACCTGTGCGTAACTCGGACACCTCCTGTTTCAGTCTCAGGATATCCTGCCCTCCTGTTGCCACATCAGCCGAGAGTTTTACAATGCTGGCATCACACCTGAGGGACCAAAGACAAACCAAATGTGTTTTAATGGCTTTATTGTGTTTTCATGGCTTAAGTTCCGTCAAGGCTGGGCAAGGGGAAGAAGAGGAGGAGGACATAGAATGAAACAGTAGCAGAGGAAGAGAGAGACAACCAGCCGATATGGTCTGTTCTCAAGTTATGTTATCTGTTTCTAGTTTTGACTGACTGACTCTTTAAATACATAAATCTACATTTATGAAAGCATAAACATGAACTGTACGATCTAAAGGGACCATCCCGGGAGGCTGAAGTAAATAATAAACACATCTTCTCCTCTATAACTCAGAGCAATAAACAAACGTCAGGACAGTAAGTCTACAGGATTGATTGCATCGGCTGTCCGCCACAGACCTTCTCAAATGCCCCCAGATGCTCTCCACACCCCCCCCACCCCCCCAGCTCCAGGTCATCTCTCTCTGAGGTCCAGGTCACCGCATACACAAAATGTGTGACCCTCTCTTTATTATCTCAGAATGACTCACCCTGTCTGCTTTGGTTCATGTGGGGATTCATGGTTGTTCTGTGTATACAGGGCCTGAGTTTGCCCAATAGAATATGAGGATTAGTGTGTTCTGGACTTAGAGAGAGAGAGAGATTAAATATTCAGCAACCATTAATTAACTATTAAGTTGCCCACTGCCAGTCTCTTACTTAGCTATGAATTAAGCCTACATGTCCACACACACACACACACACACATACACACATACACACGTGCACACGCACGCGAAACTCACACCATTATCATAGGACACAGATTGAACTGCTCATAAATTTATTAAATCATTTTTAAGAAATTAAATTTAATACGCATCCTCAGTGCCCGTGATTCAGAATCATCTAAAGACTGTGCAATCTGATTAGACTAATTAATCTGGAAGAGCAGGAGGAAAGTCTTCGCTCGATGAGAAGTCACTCTTATCTTGGCTAAGCAGATGATTTCATCCATTAATCATCCTCACGGGTGGTGCACTACACCTCACCACTGTCTACCCAGAGGACTCAGGCTTATGTCCAATAGCCTTCAGACAGATATACAGGGTGTATTATTCAAGTCTGGAGCTTTAGGCCAAACTGAGGGGACTAGGAGATAGCTCAGAAAACTGGTTATTATAAAATTCTTGTGAGGACTGGATAGCTGAGTGGATGGAGAGTATGGCCATTAAAAATCAATCTGTTCTTCAAATGTCCCTCAAATGTTGTGGGACAAGGAACTACAAATGGACATTTTTAAACAGTTTTCATGGATTTTTATTCAGAAGTGTTTGTATCAAAACATTTGTATCCAGTTCATACAATCCAAAAGAACACTTCTAAAGCCACTCTTCTGAAATCTGAAATTTGAACTATAAACCAATCAGTAGCCATGAAATCAGTGAGCTGCCTTTGTACTGACTTGTGTTAGCTTGCCTATACTATTTTAAAATGCTATTTAGCCTACTGCATGTCTCTCTGTCTCTGAGAATGGTTCTTCATGTGGTCACATTTCCAGCTAACTGAAAAAAAGCCTGGTATATTTTTTTTAGCATTATGCAATAAACATGAATCTACAAACCAAAGCAGTGTGAAGACTTCTGTTGTGTTTTAACTGAGATGACATTTGGTCTGACACATCTATCCACTTGTCACAATTCAATTTTAATACTGCAAAAAAGCACCCAGGAGCTCAGGACAAGATTTTGGCAAGCAACCTCAAAATAAGAAAAGATTCGTCTCTGCAATGCATTGTTTCCATGCAAATGTCAAATGATATAAGTATGTCATTTAACATTTGTAATTCTCGTGCAAAGTAATTTGTAACATTTGTAATTATGTAAAGTAATGTTATATATCTTGAATTTTTCAAAAAGAAAGATTTAAAGGCAATATGTGAACCAAACCGACAGTCTATAGAGAGAGAAGACGATCAAAGGAAGAAAGTGATTTTGTGTGTGTGTGTGTGTGTGTGTGTGTGTGTGTGATTAACACCTTGCCACTCTTCCTCTGAGGTCACCAATACCAGCCAGGTTCTTATGGTCCAGACTGTGCACAGCCAAACTGGTCCCTGCAGTGACGCTGTCTCTCTGGACAATCTGAGCCTCCAACACCTTAAAGACACAGTGACAATTTCCATTGACTCTACTTACCATTCTGCTGTAGACTGTTACACCTGCAATCATTCAACAATACCACACCCATAAGCCGCACTCCCAGTCATGAATCCAAAACACTGGTATAGTCATTAAACTTCTTAGACCTTTGAACTGCTGTCAGACACCATAACAACGACTTCTGCATCGGTTCTGGATAGGGCATGTGAGGTTTTTATAAATATCTAAAACATATAAACATATAAATGGATGTGAGGCTTTCCAGTATAAAGTTAAAAAAAAAAACCATGATTGAAATATATGAGTGACTCTTTTAAACTGTGATAGAATATAGAGCTCTGCCATTAGCAGGCTATGTTTTTGTCTGCTGTGCTTTGTTCTCATTCTCTGAGTAAAAGCAGCACTTTGTGTTGAGGGTTACGCTGTTTTTCAGCAGAAATAAAAGCCCACCATTGCATCTCCTATGACTACGGACAATAATTTATTTGATTAATCCTCATCCCTTTTCCCATACACCACTCCCACCTAATGCAGCTCTTTGCTAAAATGGTCTGGTTGGCATGCACCGGAGAATCACTTGACATTTATCGAACGTCATTAAAAAATGTGCTGGCACGATAAGAATCAGAGTGGACAGGTCCGAATGAGCTTCAACAAGACCGGCTCTATGTCCCATAGCGCTCCAGGGGTGTAATTAGATAAGTCAGAACAGAGAGAGAGAGAGAGAGGGAGAGAGAGAAAGAGAGAGAGAGAGGGTTTTAACACCACCTCCCTCAAAGTGCTTATTAACTTGGGAAAGTTATGGAAAACCATCATGTTCAGTTGAGTATCCTAGAATGGGAGAGTTTCATTTTGTAATTTGGTAAGCAAACAGGACAGGCAAACTTTGCTTTAGTGAACAAAGAAAACAAAAAAAAATCAAGTTCAGTCATACAAAGAGTGAGTTGAGAGTCATAATGAGCATCAGGCTCAGTTTTCTACTCTTTTTCTGCTTGTATCTTTTTTACCTTGATGTCCTTGCTGAGCTGTTTAACGATGTGGGTGATGGTCAGGACGTGGTTTTCCAGCAATTTCCGGGCAGAAGTTTCCATCAAAACAGAGCCCTGAGCGGAACGAAGGCTAGAAACCACATCCTCTTTAATCCTGAAGGCCTGCTCCAACAACACGGTCATCAGCCTCTCCTGACCACCCAGTCTGCTCTCCAGGTGACCTGACCTGCGAAACGAATGCGAACGGACAAACGCAAACAAACGCAAACGCAAACGAACAAAGGCATCCCACATAGTTAGTCCTCTAATCAAACAATGTCTCCTACATAACTAAAGGAAGAAATATTGACTATTGTTCACTGAGGGAAAAAATGTCTACCGTTGTGTTCTGTTGGGTTCATATTTAAAAGTTTTCCCCAGCACTGCAGGTGCTGCAGCAGATTGTGCAGATCTGACCAGAGGTAATTTTACAGTGAGAGAAGTCATTTATCACTATACAGACTCTGACAGACCTCAGTGCTGAGACTTAGTGACCACTTCTATACTTCCCAAATCTTTTAAACAGATCCAGTTTGAAAAGAGCGGTATCGACTATAATGAGTCTGATAAATGTTCTCTGAATGATGAAAAGATTTCAATACATTATTTGCTCTGGTAGCTTTCCAAAACAGGAAGTAAGCTTAAAAAAATAAAATAAAGTCTGGCCAAATGTTCCAGAATCTCTGTTAAATGAAACAAACGGACCCCGTGGACCTCCTCCTGTTCTGTTTATTTCCCCTAAAAATGAATTTACTGGTTTGAATTTGTGAACAGGCCCTGAGGATCTCCCAGCAAACAGGATCAGGTATTGATTACCTGCCTCGGATGTACCATGGATTCGTCTAATAAACATGAATCAAAATGCCAGAGAGGTCATTGCGTAGATCTGGCCTTTTGTCGTAACATCAATAGTCAGTGCAAATGTGTCTCTGCCACATTTGATGCAACATTGGGAAGTGCCACAAGCTTTTCACACATACACAAACACATACAAACACATGCCCACTCACAGCTCATGAGGCCTCTGATCTGAGGGTTTGTATGATTTTAATGTTGTCTCATATGACATGACTCAGTCTGGCCGCTGTTCTGAGACCTGTGAAAGACACCGACTTTTACTTCAGGATTCCATTATTCCTGGATTATAAGAAACGTTGACTGATAGGAGTCAGAACAGAAAATGGATAATGACTGGGCAAAAGTCCAGATATATGCAGGCTGAATTTACAATGTAACATGACCGGCTATTATGTATTTGAGAAAATACTTTACTTTAGGAACATCAAACCAACTGAGGAACAAAATGAGAACATGCTTCCCCTACAATTTCATCCTTAACTAGATAGATAGATAGATAGATAGATAGATAGATAGATAGATAGATAGATAGATAGATAGATAGATAGATAGATAGATAGATACCAGTAAAGGTTATAAACACAAAAAATATCATGTCACATTTCTACATTGTCGACGATAAACTTACTTTCCGATTGCAGACCCATAGACTGGTGTAAGTAGGTCCTTCTCCTGTTTGTTTTGACTTACTTAGCTACCGCAGTATTTAGCCACCACACTATGTCTTACACTGGGTGTGTCTCAGTTAACCTGACAACCAGATAATACAGAATCCTCCAGCATATATATTGTGTCTCACTAAATCACTTGACCAGTCACTTGGATGTGAACTCTAACAGGGCAAAGGAATAGTTAGTAGAATTACACTTTTTGTGGCTGTGATCACATCATACAACCCCCCCCCCCCCCCGACCCCACACACACACACACACACACACTACCACAAAGATATCAAAAACAGTGGGCCTCTTCCAAAAGGCAGAATGTTCTAAGCACTGTAGTGTCAACATCATTTCACAAGAATGCTATCTGATTCCTCATTCAGATGTAAGACACACACATTACTCTGTCTGTTGTGATATAGAACAAGAGAACAGCCAAGCGGCTTTTCTGTGCATGGAGTTTCATCACTACCACAGTTCAGAGGGGAGCTTCTTTTTTTTTATGTATATTAAAAATTCAAACCCAGTGCACTTCTTATATCTAGACATTTTAAGCAAACGGCATCATAATGTTAGGTTTGGCAAACTATTCATGTTAAAAGAAAAATCTTCTCCAACCATCTATTATGAGCAACTGTCGAATGCATACATATATTATGCAAAGTGCCTGCTAAAATTGAGCTATTTTTGAAATATGCATGAGTTTCTAAAACACCAAGATTCGATTTGTCATTGCAGCTTTGCTAACAATGAAATCTGGCATTGTCCACTTCAGAGAAAACATCATAAAATGTTCCTTACTGTAAAAAAAGAGTCAAGATCAAAATCTCAAACAAAACCAGTACCAGTACAGAATAAAATACCATTTTCTCCATTCTTCAGACAAACACATGATTTCCTGCATTTGAATCTTGCAGCCCATGTCTCATGTGAGTCAGGAAGTCGGAGTCGGGAAAAGAGGCCTAGTTCCCAAATGTTTGCCTATTTGTGAACCTGATTTAGAATGTTCATGAACATGTAAACCATTCAAAAAGAAAAACAAGCAAAAAAAAAAAAAAAAGAAAAAACAAACAAACAAACAAACACCCCACCCCCCACCAAAAACCCCCAAAAACAAATAAAAACCCCAACATAATAAAGCAAACATAGAATTGAAAATTGTCAGATCCAGTGTTAGACCAGACTGTGGTATTAAATCCACTATCAGTCTGTGTCCTATCTCTAAGCATTCATATGAGATTTCCTCATTAATATAATTTGTGTCCACACTTGACTCTGAACCGAGGCTAAAATGATCCTTACTGCTTATGTCCTAGTTGAAATGATTATAACTGGTTATGTCTTAGCCAGCTTTGTTCTTCTCTTCTTTCCTCTTGTTTTCTAAAATGCTGAGGACATCTAAAAGGATGGAAGGAAAGGGTTTGAACATCAGTCTTCCTGTTGGCTGCACTAATGGCAGAGTAGTGGAATGACTCGTCTGGCTAGAACAGAGAGCTCAAATACTGCGATTGTGTGCTGGTCTCTATTCAGTTTCACACAAGGGCCATTTTGACCAGACGGTAACGCAACCAGATTTACTGGATCTGGGTCATTTTGAAAAGGGCACATAAACAGGCAAAGAACTGGACATCAAACCCAACCGTTATGTGTCCTCATCAAAGTTAGAGTGGTGACAATTTCCCAGGGTCTGCTTTGACAGATAACCAGATTATGGGTTTCCGCTACATATACAATGTGGACAAAAACCACGGTTGTCAGCTGATCTGCTCATCTGACATAGTTACCCAGGGCCTCCATCATATGAGACACTAGAACAGAAATGTGTCTTTCAGATAACAGCACAACCTCCATCTTGGTTCTCCACAGCACCCCAGAAACAATGAGAATGAGCAGAGACCAGAGGATCAAAATGGACTGATCCGATCCAGTCAGGACTGTTTGTTGGTTCCTGTGGTCTGAGACATGCTGTTTCAGGATATCCACAGGAGCCTGATACACATGTTTTATCTAATACAGCGTGTCACACCTCTGATGGGTTCTGAGAGGTGCTGTCATGCCCAGCTGGTTCAGATGTTGCATGCTGGTGGTTGGGCAGAGTCTGGTTCATGAGACCAGAACACCAACGCAAGCATTGAGAAGTCACCCAATCATGATCAAGGACAAAGCATCCTACTGGCCGTCATACTCCACTGTCTGGTCCCTCAGCAACAATTCCTGTCAATCAAAACCTTCCTTGTGAATAAGGTGTTTCAGAGAGAAGTTGCTGACAGGCTTCCTCTGTGATTCTCTGAAGTTCAACACTTTTCCGCACACAAGACCCTAATAACACTTACCTGGGCATTTGCTGGTATTGGTTGGTATTATCAGTAACTGTTTTTTTTAATCAGTACTGTTTTTTTAACTATTCATTAAAAACCCTCTTTTTTTTTTTTTGTAAAAGTACATTCAGAGCTGTGTACATTTCTATACAAAGAATAAACAGCTGGCCACTCAAACAACCTTGAGCAAAATGTAACTTCCGTTTCATAGTTTTATATATCCCAGACTTCTGGGGTAGATATTTATTTATTTGTTTGTTTATTTATTTACAGAGTGAGGTCGTGTTTTGTTATATCATGTGTTTGGAAAACAGTGCAAACAAAGCCCTCTTTTGAGGATTCCCTATTGTATTAGATAATGTGCTACCCTGAAGTATCCGTTGAATGTAGGGCCTTGTTACACCATACACATTCCCTTTAAACGTTATAAATCATAAACTGTTCTGTGTATCTGTGTTATTACATGTGTAGATTGATTCAGAATGAATGCGAATGCATTGGCACACAGTCAACCTCTCTGGTCTGATAAGACACATTATAGCTCGTCCTGTCGCTGCACGGTTGAAAGACTCTCCAGGAGGAGGCGTACCACGCCCCTATCGGTGAAGATTAATAATAATTCCCTTGCTTTCACTTGGTCATTAATACTCCTGGACACTCAGTGAACAGGGCATGATTATTTTTAATGAGCACTTTCTTCACTATCTTCCGTTTTCCATACTCAGATTGTAGCGCTGGACACAACAGGACACTGGTAACAGTGGTAACTGGTAACAGTTGGTTATGGTCAAAGTAATGTTTTATTACCGTTAAGATTAGGACACGATGGCGCTATCCTAATTTGAATCAGTAACTCACAAACACGTTTCACTTTTGAGTAAATGTGAGTCTGAGAACAGTTCCGTGGATAAAGAATAAGCTAAATCAGTCTATCTTCTGCAAAATAATTGCCCCTGTACAATCGTGAAGGACTCAAATTTAATTAACTCATCAGATTCGGTTGTAAGGACAATCTACAGAGCCGGGTCACCCCTTGATTTGAACTGTTCCTTAGATTGGCGAATCGATCAGAGTGCGTGTGCGCGCTGCCCACTGTGACAGTCTCTCAACACTACTCGCGCAACAGACTGGCGGGTTGCTGTTCAGGAACTATGGAGGAGAAACCAAAAGATGATGCCGCTAAAGAGGAGTCTTCGTCCTATCAGAGAAGAATGTGGAAGAATTTTCAAGAGAAAACGAAACCGTTTTTAAGTCCTAAACTGGGTACCGAACGACGCAGCGGTGACGGCAAAAAGGAAACTGGGCTGTGGATGTTCAAACGTAAAAAGAAACAGGTTTTGGACCGCGTCTTCTCGTCCTCTCAGCCGAATCTCTGTTGCTCAACTCCACCATCTCTCGAGGCCGACAGATCCCTGGGTAGTAACCAGGATCCGAGTCGCGGCAAAGGGCAAGGTGTTTCACCACTAGCGTCCACCGATGGAGCATCGGCAAGCAAGCCGGAGCTATCAGGACACGGAAGCCCCAAGCTAACAGTTTCTCATCTGGTTATGTCCCATCAGAAGAGCTCGTCCTTGGGTTCGGCATGCTTCGAAAAACTGGTGGTTGATTCGTCCGCATGCAGCGACGAGGAGCAGCTGCGTAAAAACGCCAGCGACTCTGTAAGCGCAATGTCTAATAACCACACATTTTCATCATAATTATAAACACTATCACGAAACTACGTGACACTGTGATATTGGGATGCAGTTACAGAGTGATGAGGCTGCGCCAGTTTGCTTGAAGTGAAGGTTGGTTAATCCGGCAGTGGGTTGTCAGTTGGTTACGAGTTTAACTCATAACCAGGCACATGATTCCCCTAAAGTTTCTTCCCAAATTTTTTCTATGCTCCCTGTTGCCCGTACGACCACATTACATTCTCATTACACCACGGAAGACACATGACAGCGGATTCAAAGCGTTCATCACATGGCGAGCTGCGAGCTTTCTCCTCATTAACACGTTTCCAATGAGACAGACATCTTCAATTATAACGTTTACACGCACATCATTACTCCGATTTTATGCCTATTTTAAGCGTTTAAGTACGACACGGGATAGCCTAAGACACAGCGCATGTAGATGTCTTATTCTGAAAACCATATCCAGGCTATGGCGGGTGACTGGAGCCACAGGAGCCACAAAGTCTTTTTTAGTGGCCGGAGCGAGACGCTCAAATGATTGATAGTGTCCTTCGATGTGATTAGAGACTATAGGAGCATTCAGATTACACTCTTATTTGAAAATATGTCAGATCACGTGATGTTTAAAAACCATCCTCTAAAGGTTGCATTCCAGACTATGAACCATTCAGTTTTATTTGGCCCCACAAAGTGTGTGCAGCCTCACCAGGCAGGTATGTCAGGTGCTGAACACAAACTGTCCAGCTGAGCATACATGACAGCCCCCAAGGCAGTGTGATAAAAGTAATATAAAGGATCTGTAGATAAATAAGGTGAAAACAACTTTGTTATGTGTAAGGGTATACCCCGTACATGTATAACTTTTTAGAGACAGGAACTGGAATACATATATATAAACACATAATATATATATATATATATATATATATATATATATATATATATATATATATGTATATATATATAGCTGCACCATTTCTGTCACTGCTGCACATCATCAGTAGTGTTTGCCATTTTGTCAGAGCTGGGACTCTTTGTAATACTTGTTATTCATCAGTTACATCACAGTGCTGTTTTTTAGGGAAAATTACAGTTCCTCTGTTAAGGGTCTTGCACCCGTTTTACTCAGACAGTTACGGCCGAGATGTGGCGCTGCTGTAGCGAGACGCCACCTGAGTCTTGCACATACTTCCTGATTTGAGTTATTAGCTATGTAAGTTCGCTATACCGCAGCTAGCTGAAAGCCACTTTACTAAATACAGCTATGCAACTTTACGCTGAATAATTTGATAGCTGAGCAAACAACATGAGCCCTTAGCTAAACTAAGTTGATCAATGCCTAAAAGTATATATTATATATATTAACCATGTGAAGCTTAGGTATATTGTCAAACTCTTCACTAATCTCGTTGGTGGGTGATTTTAATTAATCATAAAATCTTGTTTCAGACTTCACTTTCAAATTCAAATGAATATGCCTCTTACATCTATATTAAAGTCAAAAGATGAACCATGAACCATCAAATTCTGAAATTTGACCAGGTACTGAAAGAAAGGATCTCATTTGAAGTGTCTCCATATGAGCAACAAATATTTGGTATCTAGCCAACTAGCTATGTGATTAGGCTGCTTAGCCAATTAGTTATAATAATTATATACAGCAGCACGAATACAAGATTATTGAAAGAAATTGATTTTTGAGATTTAATCAAGCTACCTCTATGTAGCCGTGTTTCTTAATAACATGTGACATCTTTTTAGACATCACACGATAAGTCACGTTTGCGTGCAGCAATTATAGCGTTGCTAGCCTTTCATCTCAGCTGATCTTGTCAACATCCTGTAAACGTCCCCACATAACTTCCTCGCTTCTTACTTTGACCGCTCCCTTTGGCCTCACCCAGTCCCTTTATCTCATCCCTTTGATTTCTCCTGATCAGATGTGCTTCTCTCCTCAACCCAATCACATCACTTTGACATATTCTGGCCTTAATCTCCTGCAGCAGTACGGTTAATGACATGTTCACAGCATGACCTTACCTGTCACAAGAGTCAATAATCTGAAAATGATGTGTATTATAAAGCAGTCAGTGTCTGCCCAGCATGTTCACTGTTTGACTGTTGACTGCTGACTTCTAGAGTCCCTTTTGTAGCTTGTTGACATTGCATCAGTGGGGATGTAAAGACATTGTGACATTGGCATTGTGTGGTGCAGAAGACACATTGATTAGTTTAAGGTGAAACGATTTGGGCTCTAGAATCACAGACAAAATGTGCACTCCATAATAATAACACGTAGATGTTATACATATTGGAAATTTAGCTGTAAAATGATAAAGCTGTAGTAGTGTGTGACTGCACTGTGGTACAGTGTCTGATAATTATGGTCTATTTGGAGTTATGATACAGGGAAATGCAATGAAAGCTACCCCTGTTCTCTTAAGTTTTATGCAACAGTCATTTGCAGACATTATTACACTATCAATCCACTGTATATCTTGTGTGCCTGTTTACTTGAATGTGGTTTTGGTGTGTCATCTCCAAGACCCATTAGTAGAGACCACAGTCATTACCTAACTCTCATTCCAGCCCTTCGAGTCTCTAAATATATTGTTTAAAGTGTGCTGAGCCATTGTGGCATGTTTCGTCTTTTTGTGAATGGCCTGGACTTCTTGTTAATGACATGTTGTTGAGACAACTCTCAGGTTTGTGTGTTTTCAGTGTTTGGGATGTGCTGTGGTGCTGTTAGCAGGTGAGTGTTGCTGAATCATGAACAGAAGGCCTTATCAATCCTGTGTCCGGGCTGAAGTTGACATTCAAATCGTCACTCAAGCATCTGATTGCTGGACTGAGAGTTCATTTGAGTTTCTAGACTCATCATGTTACATTAGCACTTAAACAAAATGGTCTGTTAACACAATGTGTGTTTTCTCAGCATCCATTATCAGTTTTGCCGGTTTCTACAAGAAAAAATAGATTATTAAATTGCCATCGTTCTGATTTTTCGAGTAGTAGTGCTAATGTGTCCTAATTTGAATTTATTGCAGCGTTCACAAGATCGTTCCACTCAAAATTCAGACTGTAGACTGAATAGAAGACTTATGTTGATCTTTTCTGAGGAAACAGGGACACCAGTAACTGTTGCACTAACAACTCTGCTGGTGCCTAGAAGCTGGAATGGTAAGAGCGCAAAAAGTCAGATTTATTTGGTGCAGTCAGTTTTCTTCACAAACTAATCTGAGATTTTTTTTTTTTGCAAAATAAGTTACTCTCTACCACAAGCAGCTTTCGGAGGAAAAGGTGCTTTTACAGAAATTAAAGCGAAAAAAAAAAATCTCCATTCAGTAATGTCTCTCTCTCAGCTTGGCAAGATTTCAATTACATTCCCCCTGAAAATGGAAGGAAATTTTATGGGAAACTGCATGTCAGACACTGTTTGGACTGAATAGTCACATTTAATGGAGAAATGTTTGGCACTTAGAATAATACCAGCAGAAAATAAAGTGTTTCAGACAGTGTGGATAACCAGGGGCTCTATGTGTAATGAATTGTTTAAAGACTGAAGAATGAGCACTACTGGGGGTGGAGGTGGGGGAGGGGGTGGGGGAGTCCTCTATTGTAATAAGCCCTTGCAGGGCTACACTGTCCAAATGTCTTATTTGAAAAATGTCACATTATTTTTTGAAAGCTACAGTCCAGAATGCTGTTCATTCGTATAAGAGTGGTTACTCACAGGTGATGTCAAAACATCAAGACACACTCAGAAAAGCCATAGCTGAGCATTAAGGGTGTTTTAAACAGAGAGTACTGTGAACTGTATATGTTGTGTCTGTTATCTCTCTTCCTGAGGAAATGCATGCACAGAAACCTCCACTTGGCTCTATTAGCCAATCCATAATTAATTTTCTTTCTTTCTTTCTTTCTTTCTTTCTTTGGCTGTCTGTCTTCTCCTTTCTCCTGCTTGAACAGTTCTTCTGGATCATAACCTAGCTTCAGTATCTTTTCCTCTCTGTGCTGGCCTGGTTTAAAAATTCAGTAGAGAGGAGGAGGTGACTAGCATAACACACACGTGTTCAGATGCATTACGGACTGAAGTCACGCAGGGAAAGCATGCCAAGTGTGGCTCTGTAGAAAGACTGACAACGATTAAGTGAAACCTCACGTGAGCAGTGCTGACCACTCGGTTGGAAGAAAGTCTTTGCCAACATCAATAAAATCAATAAACGTCGAAGCTGACCACAAACAGCGTCCATGTACTCAGGATGTTCTATTAGCATAAACAACAGAGACATTTACATTTATTCATTTAGCAGAAGCTTCTATCCAAAGCCACTGCCAAGACAGGCAGAATACAAACCAAGCATATAGCTATAAGGAGCTATCTGTTGAATAAATGGCACAGCAAAGTTCAATATTAGACCAGATGTAAATGCAAGAATGCGGAGGGAAAAATAAGAGAGTGGACTACAGGTGGGCCAATAGCCCCCTAATATAGAAAATCAGAAAAGTATTACAAAAAAGTGCAAATTTGTACCAGCCACAGAGAGAAGGAAAACTACATCATAAAAATAAGTGCATACAGAACAATATCAGCATAGATTGACCAAATTAATAAGGAAGTGCCTTGAAGTATACATCATAGAGAGATGAGTAATGCATAGGAATATTGGAGCCATCGAAACAGTGGGTAGGGGTGGAGTGTAGAGGGGTTGGTTCGTGTGTCGCTGTGGAGGTAAGGGTCTCACGGAAAAGGTGAGTCTTTAGTTGGTTCTTGAGAATTGCGAGGGATTCAGCAGAATGGATGGAAGTGGGCAACTCACTCTACCATTGGGGAACTGTGCATGTTAGGAGTCCGGATTGTGATTTTCTGCTGCGAGGTGGTGGGATGGAACGTAGGTCCTAATGAGTGACCTGATCTATGGAGGCACACTTCCACTGGTTGATTTGAAAGCCAGCATCAGGAACTTAAATGTGATGCGGGCAGATACAGGCAGCCAGTGGAGGGAGATGAGGAAGGTTTGACGTGTGTCTTCTTTGTATGATTGAAGACTGGACGTGCAGAAGCATTTTGAATCATTTGGAGGGGTTTGGTAGCACATGCCTGAGAGAGTTGCAGTTGTCCAGTTTTGAGATTACGAGCACCTGGACAAGGATTTGGGCTGCATACTCTGACAGATATGGTCTGATTTTCCTGATGCTGAATAGGGTGAATCTGCAGGATCAAGTGGTTACTGTGATATAATCAGTGAGGGCCAGCTGGTCATCCACCACCACTTCTAGCAGTGGTAGGACAAGCTGTGCTGCTGGATAACTGAGCCCAGTGAGTTGGTGTATAGTAAAAGAGGAGACGTCCAAGCACCAATCCCTGAGGCACTCCAGTTGTTTCCAGGTGTGTTTTGGATACTGCACCTCTCCACAAAACCCTGTAGGATCTTCCTGAAATGTAGCACTCAAACCATCTGAGTGCCGTCCCCATGTTGCCAAGGTCAGAGAGAGTTGGCAGGGGGATCTGGTGATTAATGGTGAGAGTTTACAGACAGGTCTAGTAGAATGAAGACTGACGACTTGGAGGCTGCCCTTGCCCTTGACAACCGTGAGCAGGGCAATCTCTGTGGAATTACTGATCTTAAAGCCAGACTGCATGGGATCCAACAGATTATTCTGTGTCAGAAATGGTCTGTGGTTCTCTATATGTGATAGACTGTTGGTTTCTTGAGCAGTGGATGAACCCAAGCCCACTTAAAAATGTATGGGGAATGTTCCTGCCACGAGTAATCCATTGATGATGTGAGTGGGTGCAGGTGTGGGAGACAACAACAACAATAATAGTAATAATGATAATAATAATGATAATAATAATAATAATAATAATAATAATAATAATAATAATAATAGTGATGATAATAGGTGTATATAATACTTAATATATGACAGTGTAAATGGCTCTTGACACTGTTGCAGCTGAACTGTCATTGTCATCTTTCTCTCTATGAGTACACCCACGGTTTGTAACGTAAAGTGTCGAATTACTGACCACGTATCGAGTGTACACTGAGCTCTGTTTTCATCGCATTTTGATTACAGTACATAAAAGAGAAAGAGCTTTTCATCAGTGCAGTCTGTCATGCTTTCTCAGTGCGCAGGTTTTCCAACCCTTTTTTTTTTCGCTGACATGCGGATATTGCTGGCTCTTGTTCAGGGAAACCATCATATGGCTTTTAGGGTGGGTATCACTAAAGGGTAATATCCTGAGTGTGAGTGGGAGCTGGCAAGGCACTATAAACTTCAATATGATGCTTCTCAGGCCTGCACCCACACTGGCAGAATATCTTCCTTTCAGTTATCAAAAAATATCAAAAAGTTATGAATGGTAAACTCAAGTCCAGATGCTATGACTTCATGGCAGAGAGACTGACATGGAAAGATTTTTTGGGGGGTGGAGGGTGGGGCGGGTTACTTACTCTTGAGTTTTGGATGTCCGTGCTTTATGGTCTGACCTGATTCGTTGTTTGCCTCTGGAGGGTTGGTATGTCAGTCCCTTACATCTCCAGTGTCCTGACATATTTGCAGCTTGGTTAAAGGCTACCCAATTCTCTCAAACCTGAAACTCATCTTCATTCATAACTTTACTCTCGTTTTTGCTTCTGCTGTAAAAAATTGCATCATTTTGCTCTTTGAACTTTGCGCCTCTTCCTTTTCGAGACTTGATACTTTAAGGATGAAATAGTATCTCAGACCAGAATTATCTGTTCGATCTGTGTCGTCAATATTTTGAATCCACCGAAGGAGCTAGAACAGGAAGAAAATACTGGAAACAGTTTTCTGAATAGCTGCATGTAGGGTCTGCGTTTAAGCCTCGCTATGCTTCATTTGGCCAACGTAATCTGCTTTATTAATCCCAGCACACTCACTGGTCCTACTGCACAAAGAACCTGGACCCTCAATGTCTGGGAAACGAATGCGAAAAGTGACCGATATAATTTCTAAATCAAATTTTATAGGCATAAGACATCACGCAGAGTTGTTAAGGACAGTTCCACAGCACAGAGAGGTGATATCCTCCGCTAACTGGGTCATTAATCCCTCTCAGATCTCCAGTGATAAACGACTGGGGTACATTCACCTCTTTAACAGTCAAAGTCCTCAGGGAACCAGGTGTCTCAGATCATAATGTATAATAGGAGTCTCACAGATTGCACAGTAATCTGGAGTAACCCCCCAAGGAGAATATGACGGCTGCTCCAAAGACATTTGTAAAAAAAAAAAAAAAAAAAAAAAAAGCAGGGAGACGAGAATGACTTTTGTCGCTTTGTCTCCATCGCTGTGTCTCCTGCCATTACACATAAAAAGGATGGCTTCGTTCCAGAATGACTCAGGGTTTTTTTTTTGCCAGGTTTAGAACAAGGTGTTTCTGCCATAGATTCGTTTTTGTGTCAAACTGTCTGCTGACTCTTCTTTCTAAAATATTTCACTGTAGGAAGGGGCTCTTTACTTTTTGTTGAATTCTTTTTTTTCTTCTCTTTGTCAACTGAGGAAATTCACCTTGCCTTGTGACAATCCTTCCTCTGTGTATTCACACTGATCTCGGTTCGACTTTTTGCATTACAGACACCTCGTTCTGCTGGTAGGGTTCATCCTGGCATTGATGTGCTACCAAAACAGAGGAAAGAGAGCAGTGAAGGTAACTGAGATCAATAGGATTGGTTGAAAGACACAAATCTATTGCTCTCCTTTAAATTAGGGATAAGATGAACCCTAATTTTTCAAACAATGCAGTTCAAAAGGGATTTATAACAACATTTTTTTTCAGCTTAGTGGTTAGGTATACACTCACTGACCACTTTGCTAGAAACACCTGCCTCATTGGTGTACAGTTACAGACTATGCCTGAACTGTTGCCATGTGCAGTTTGTGTTGGTCGTCCTGTAGCCCCTCATAAGTGGTCAGCTTGAACACAGGAGCACTGTTGGCTGGATATTTTTGGGTGGTGGACCACATCTCAACCCAGCAGTGACATTGACACGTGTAAAATCACCTGCAGCACTGATGTACCAGCCCAATACCACATCGCAACCATGTCAGTGTCACCGCTGTGTTGAGAATGATCTGCCATCCAAATAATATCTAGCCATCAGTGGTCCTCTGGTCAGAAACTGATCATTGTAGGACAGGGTAGAGGGTGGCTGACAAATTGTCCATGGTAACAGATGGGTTACAGTCTGAAACTGAACTCCTGCATAGTTTATCTATAATGTAGATAGGCCTATACCTCATAAAGTGGCAAAAAAATGGATTAAATGGAATAAATAGATTCAGAGGTAGTTCAAACTGTTTGTGAAGTTTCTGTGATTAATGAGAAAACAATAAAATGAAGCAAGTAAAATTTAATAAAATTGATATTCCAATTCTTTTGAATTGGTCCTAAGACTTTTCTGTGTAATTAGTTGATTGCACACTGCAATGTTTTATTTCCTTTCAGATTTAAAAGATATTGGATTCTGAGATAAATATTTATTAGTGTGTTCTCTGAAAACTGCATACTTTAGGCGGGGGGAGAAAAAAAAAACCCACATGTGGGTGGCCACCTCAGACATTCAGTCACGACATCTTTACTGAAACGAGGGTAGGCCGGGTTTAGTGTTTTCTGCTTTTTATACAAGAAGAGAGTGAGCCTGTAACTCTGGTGAACGGATGAATCTTTCCTTGTAGCTTTGTGCTAGAGAAGATGGAGCAGTAATTTAACTGGAGACAGTGGCAGACCCACACCGGGAGAGGTGTCTCTGGAGTAAAATTCGGTTTCAGAGAGCAAAGCCCAGGTGCTCTGTAAATATTTACAACAAGCAATATCCTCTTTGTGGACGCTTTGAAACGTGCTAATCAAAAGGAAAGATTTGCAGTTCAATGAGAAATCTCGGCATTGGAAGCTCTTTAATGCTGTTGCAAATTAGCCTGGAAAAAAAAAATGGACAAGGGTTCAGCCTCCGTGAGGCCTTGATGTGAGTGAGTATGGCTCTCTAAACACACGCCTCAGTGTGCAGAGAGGAACCTACCTGGCTGCTTCAGATTTTAATGAGATTCATTGGCCAGGCGTCGGCTTTCTCTGTTAGACAAGCAAACCAAGGCTGGCAACCATCTGAACATTTTAATACATGTAAATTTGGATCTCTGAATGGACGCCAGTGTGTGCAACACAGTTGTGGCCATAATGCTTTTCAATGAGAGACAGAGAGAGAGAAAGAGAGAGAGCGAGAGAGAGAGACTGTGTGTACTTACGTTTATGTAATAAACTAAATTGATATCATAAACCATCATTTAGCTTATCTTTTAAACATTGATTTTTTTCCATGCAAATAGGTCTGGTTTTAGACATACTTATTCAGCCTGTTATTGTTGTTGTTGTTGTTGTTGTTGTTGTTGATGTTTTTATGACGTACTTATGAGGAAATCTAAAACGCAGCATCCATCTCCGCAGTTCATGTCTGCACTTCAGTCTGTGAGAGATAATTACTTAAATAGTTTCTGTATTGATCATAGAGTGAATTATGAGGGACAGAAGCTCTCAGTGGCTCTCTGCCGATAATGACAGACCGATTCATTACGCGCTGGGCTATTCATCTCTATCTGCCCATACATGCTGTTCCTGAGACTGGGTAGGTCTCACCTGCAGGATGAAGGAACAACACCAAATAAGAGAAAGGGTGAAACTAGGCTCCAAAAGAGTCACTCTTCTGAACTGTTTAATAAGTATGAGTAAAGAGCTGTCAGGAAAAACTCTCTGTCGTCCCGTCTCTAGCTGTCACAGTTTTTGGGTAACGTAACAAAAAAGAAAAAATGTTTTCATACTGTGAGATACAATCGTTAAGCGGAGCTTGTAGCGACAGACTGTAGAGAGAATGTAGAGAACTGAAAATATATGAAAAGACAGCTGTTTTTGACACGTGACACCTCTGCCGACACTTTGGCTTGAGGTTTGAGGAGGTGGAAATATGAACAGATGAATGGCTGTGGCATGGCAGGGTATCTGTTCAACTGAAGACTTTTTTGTGATGATGATGAAAAAGAAAGTGGGAATTACTGTAAGGGTTACTCTCGCCTTGCTCAGCTGTGCCACATGGGTTTCATCATCCTTAATTATCATACATTGTATTTTACATCAGCTCATCGTGAGCCCCCCCCCCCCCTTTCCCTAAAGTGGTACATTCTCTAATGAGTCCCAAGAATAGCTACTGACAGTTTGTATGAATAACAAAGAGTTGCCACTTATACATTTCTAAAAACACAAAATTAAGAATGTAAAGGGTTGAATGCACAAATGGATAGAAGGCTGCTTTACATTAACCTGAAAAAAATCTATAAATTGTTTTGGTTTAATTTAGGGAAGCGGGGAACTCGTCTGTCTCTCTCTGTTAATGTGTGTGTGTGTGTATGTGTGTGTGTGTGTGAACTCATTTGCAAATGAGAACTGGGGACAGGCTTTTCATGGGGGCAAATACTATTTTCTCCTCGGGCTGAATACACATCAATTATAGTCGTGTTGGAGAGTCGTGTCCCCTCTAGAAAGCCCATGCTGTTGTTTCCGTGCGACTGATTTGGTTAGATGGCGATCTCTGCACGAGGGTCGCTCAGTGTTTGTATGTTTGCCTACACATGGTGGTTTTAACAGAGGGTTTATGGTGTATTGGATTGTAATTAACTTTTTGGATTCGTTTCGAATGAGTTATGTCAAAGAAAGTTTAATCCAAGGTTCTTTTCTGTTCTGCATTAGCACGCACGAGGACGGTAGAGGAATGATCACATGTGCCAGTGGAATGTGCAGGCACGTGTGTGTGCGTGTCGCCATGTCCTATGGGCACTGCCAAGTGAAATCTCAATTGCTTAGTCATACTTCTGGTATCTTGAAATGACCTCGACTAAAGCCATCACTGCAGTGAGCAATAAAGGCTCCGGGGTCTATATCTCACGTCCTGCAACGGCTCAGAGTCAGCAGCGCGGAGCCGTGCTGCTGCGTATTGTCCGTGTTGTCCTCTTGATCTCCGGTTTGTACAAAGAGTTCCACGGAATCCGCGGCTCCTCTTGTTTCTCCGTTCGCCTGTAGTGCGATGATAACCTGCAATTAAACCCTCTGTTGCTGACGCGCAGAAGTTCCGTGTCGTGACCCAACATTAAGAATGCAGATCCGCCTGAGTTATTTAATTAGACCGCAAGTGTGTATTCATTTTTGTGGGATTTCAAGGAAAAGCAGACGTCAGATGCGGATGTGTTGGTTTTTGGACCTTATTTCCCTGTCGCTCAGTGTTGACATCCATGTGCGCTAAATAGCTTACTTTAGCTTTGAACGACACTTAACATTTAACGCAGTCCGTTAGATGTTGGTCACGTGTCTCCCCTTAGGTAATCCCCGTGTTTGTTAATTTCAGTGTTAATGGTCTGACAGGAATGTGTAATACATCCAGAACAGTTTTTATTTAGTTTTAATTGCACAGCGCAGTTAAAAAAAAAAAAAAAAAAAAAAAATCAGAAACCACCCACTGCTAAAATGCTCAAATCTAAAGGCTTTTCAGGTGAACAGATTCAGCTAAACCATTACAGTCAAGTTGGCATGACATAGGCAGGCATGAGTAAGCAGTAATTGGTGCTTTCGTGACACTGTTGACTATACAAGCAGAGGGACTTTTCTCAGGTTCATGATAAATCTGTACAAATGTTTTTTGCTCCTCAGACTGGAAATGGAGGGCTCACCCTGACTGAATGGGTTTGGCGCCCCCCATTGGTCTTCAGCCTGAACTGTGAATAAATATTAGTGTAATGAGAAACAGTAGAAAAGATCTCATTTTCATGTAGTTACACTACAGAGAGCACATCCTTTTTTACATTGTGCCTTATGTCACCATATTCAAATGCCATCGATTCCTGTTTTTCTCTCTTTTTGCTCTTGTTTTTGCTAGCTGAAAATGTCCAGCCAAAGATGTTCACAGTTCCCCATTAGAAATAGGTTTACACAAGCGCACGCACACACACACACACACACGTACACACACACACTCACACTCATACACACACGCGCGCACATTTGGATTCTCTCTCAACAACCATGCTATGCAACTGATTTAGAGTCTGAACTGACACTGATTACAGCTACTACATATATGTACATATGCACATATGTAGTACTGAAACTGCAGTCAGATTTAACATGTGAGCTTAAATTGTCAAAGTAGCAAGTAGCTGTTTTGTAGTATTCTTTTTGGCCCTGCATGCTGCACTCTTTAAAACATCATTGCGCAGTAAAGACAACCAATGAGTAGATAAATGCTCGCTGAAGCGGGGAATAGAAAAATGAGGATACTATTTCATTTTCACACATAAATGTCAGAGGTCCTAAAACTCACAGCTCTGGCCTGTAAATAAGCTCCAGTCTGTCGTTCTGAGGGTTGGATGTCGTGACCATTGGTGGATGGACAGAGTTGTTCCTGGGAACTAATTGTCACTTTCTCAGGAATGTGGAGGAGCGCTCTTCACACGGATAACAGGAGATGGTATTAGCTGCCAGTCTTCGTGTCGCCCGGGAAACAAGCGCGTGTCAGATCAGTTTACTGTAAATGTCGCTCCAGCATCTCAGTTTAACGATTGTGATAACTAGCTGCCATCAAGATAAAAGTCACCCCGTCAGTCAATGAAAAGAGGACCTCGGCCCGCGTTATCTGGGTTTTGTATAAGTAAAAAAAGTGACTGACTGTTTGAGAATTTGTTACTAAGTTTTTGCCCTTTAATTCATTTGGTTAGCTTACTGTTGTGTTGCTCCTCAGCTGGGAAGGTCATTCTCAATCAGAAAATGAATATGACCTTAATTGCGCTTATAACAAAGTTACGACGACACACCAGCGTCAGAAAAAACTTGTAACTGATTCATAACAATTGTGCGTCGTAACAGACTACTGTATGACATAACCATAACATAAAGCATTATGTCATACTCTTTGCAGCACTATGTGTTACTTTGGTTATGTTACCAGAAATGGCTGTTTGCTTTTGTAAACGTCAGTTAATTATTTTAAGCTGAAGCTAAAATGTGTTGGCTGTCTAAACTCGGTGCTTTAGGTTGAAATATGTGCAGTTTTCCGGTGTGATCTGGACAAGTTGTTGGTATTTGGAATAGGCCCTTAGTTTGTTTTGTGGTATCTCAAACTAGTTTAACTCTGACTCTGAAATATTCAGTGGTGGCTTTATGAGTCTCTGGAGACAGATTCAGCTGAATTTGGTAAGCTGAGTGTACATTTAGAGTAATATGTGTGGAGTTGTTGTGAGAGGTTTGTTGGCTTTAACTGTTCAAGACAAAGGCTCATAAATCAATCAATTTTCCTCAGACAGACAGAGTTGTTACCTGTGTTACATATCTTAGAGAAACACACACGCACGCTCACACTCACAGATACACTTGCATACAAATACACACACAGACACATAAGCAAGCATACATGAACATACTCATGTACGAACACACAGGCACACAAGAACACATGTATGTTCACACACACATACACACACACACACACACACACATAACCAGAAATGTATGTATGCTCACACATGCGCACACACACACACACACACACACACACACACACACACACACACACACACACACACACACACACACACACACATTTTCACACTTTCATTTTCTTTCTCTTTGTCAGATATGTTTGAACTTTAATCTGTCACAGACATAAGCAGACATGTATGTATTTAAGAAGAGATCCTTGGTCAGGTGCTAACAGGGTGGACTATGTTTGTAATATCTGAACTGACAATCTCCTGTTTGAGGTTGAGAGAGTTGGTTTCCTGTTTTGCGATCTGCCTCATTCTGTGGTTTTATGGTGAGTTTCTGACATTGAAAAAAGACTTTCATCTCCTCTGTGCTATATGTTCCTTTCAGCTCAGTTAAACAAATATAAGAATGATTAAAGTCCATAATTTACTGTTGTACTTTCTACTCTCTTTGAAACAGTGATGCAAAGTAGTCTGTAAATTTACTTGAAATGTGCAGTGACTTGTAAAGACTGTATGACTGAATGAGGGTAGCATCTTTATAATTATGGACGAATAATTTATTTGTACTACAAAACACTCTTTTAGTTAATGGTCCTAAATCTTATCTGTTTGCAGTTAGCTAAGGAGTGGGTGACACACAGAGCAGTTCCTCACAGTTCTTACAGATCTTACTTCTCAAGCTAACACACAGGCTGTATGTCAGTGGTAGCTGACTCTGGATCAGTGATAACACACAGGCTGTGTGTCAGTGGTAGCTGACTCTGGATCAGTGATAACACACAGGCTGTGTGTCAGTGGTAGCTGACTTTGGATCAGTGATAACACACAGGCTGTGTGTCAGTGGTAGCTGACTCTGGATCAGTGATAACACACAGGCTGTGTGTCAGTGGTAGCTGACTCTGGATCAGTGATAATACAGGCTATATGTCAGTGGTAACTGACTCTGGATGTGGGTGTGTGTCTGTAATGGCTGACTCTGGATCAGTGCTAATGCACAGGCTGTGTGTCAGTGGTGTCGAACAGTAGTTCACTGCTAAGGGAAGTGGTCTGGCAGGCAGGGGGTTTTGGCACTTTGTCTCTTGAGCACAGCAGGAAGAAATTTGACTGCATACTGAGAGGAGATGGCATTCATTTCACAAGATGCGACCAAAGCCATCTGTCCTTTGTGTTGAGGGCTATAACAGTAGGCTTTAGCGTAAAGGAGATATGTAATGTGAGGTTGTGGATGATGTTTTGCTTTTTCTTTATGTATGAGTGACTGCTAAAATCAAGAAACAGTGACTTTAGGCCTTTATTGCACATCAGATCACAAACCGCTAAAACCGCTTTAGTGTGTCTCGACATAGATTCTCTGAGTGTCTTCAAAACGGTTTTAGGTGTTTCTTTTATGGTGGCTTTGTTTCAGATACCACTCTGGAATGTTCCATAAGTGATTAACTAGGCTGATATCTGGTGTCTGAGGTGTCCACGGAATATGATTTCCATTGTTTTTATGCTCATTAAAAACTTTAGTGACCTACTGTGTCCTGTGGATGGATGCATTGTAATGCTGGAGAAAGTATAGCCTTTAGGACAGAAATGCCTCCCCTACAGAGAATACAGATGATCAGTAAAATGCTGCTTTGCTTATTGGTGTTTATCTTGTCCTTTAAAGAGTGGAATCCATGTAACCTGATGAAACTGCCAACTCAAGCCTTAGATGAATGTTTGTTGTCAGTGGAATCAGAGTTGATCATTTGTTTGCATCGCAGGCCAATGCAGGGACGATTTAGGAGCATGTGCTTTCGAGCACAGCTGAACCAAGTTGATCATGTCTTTCTCACCCTTATACAAAGCTCTAAGCATTACTGGATGTTAATTTCTTAATGAACTCATGAGGCACACCTGTGTTAACACACCTGCTCTGAATATTCTATTTAATCTCCCATTTAATGTATTTTTTTTTTTTTTATTCCGGCAGATATACAATATATGAACATTAGATATACCCAATAATGAGTGTACCTGAACAGAACAGGGAAGAGACCTTGTGTTTAGTAACGTCTATGCAATGAATGAAACAATTACATACAACAAACTAAGGTTTTATTTTTCGTAGATGGTCTAAGGGTTTTTTTGTCATGAAAAATCCATAAATACCAATTACATTATTAGAGCGAATGGACTATTGTTAGAGCAGCACAGTGTTTTTGTTTGTTTTCCCATCTAACACAGAACTCACACATTGCTGTCCCATTAAATATGACAAATGAACTGTGACTGGATTTCATACTCTTTTCATTTAATCCGAGCACCCCTGTGACCAATCAGAGAGAGCCTAAGCCAGGAAAGAGCACCTGTGTGACCAATCAGAGGGAGCCTAAGCCAGGAAAGAGCGGTCTCAGCTATGCGCAGTGGATTATGTGGTAGTTGTTAGCAACCATGAGATTGAAAAATGGAATGAGAAAGAGAAAGAGAGAGAACAGAGAAAGGAATAATGAGATGGACAGATAAACAATATGTAAAAGTGGAAAGAGCAGGTGCTCGGTTTAACGAGAGAGCACAGGCCACAGGTACGTTTTTTTTTCATGTGTGAAACAAATTTTTTCTCCTTCACATTTTCAGCTTATTTATGTGTGTGTGTGTGTGTGTGTGTGTGTGTGTGTGTGCGTGTGTGTGTGTGCGTGTGTGTGTATGGGTGTGTATTATTTCCTTCCCTGTGGTTTTCTTTGTGTTGATTCTTCACATCTGTTCTTTGTATTCTGTGGTGTCTCTGCAGGGCTTGAGTGGTGTGACCATCCAGTGATCCTATCCTAAAACACAGTAGAAATGTTCATTTAGCTGATTGTATTGCAGAACAATAAAAGTTTGTATGTAATGTGTTTGAGATTTGGATGTAAATGTGATGAAGTTAAAATGAAACAGGCAGCGTGGTTTAATTGGGTTGTTTTATTTACAGTGTGTGAAGGTGCCTGTTGCCTCTACAGTAGATTCTGTGTTGGCAAACACTCCTCCACACTTTCTGGCGGCTACTGTTGTACATATTCTGTTTTGTGGAAGTGTTTCTCTCTCTCCCTAGAAGTGTTCTAGTCCCTCTCTCTCCCTCTCTCTCTCTCTCTCTCTCTCACACACACTTCTTTTCACTCACTTTTTCTTTCTCTTTTTCTCTCTTTCTCTCACATGCTTTATTCTTCTGTCCATTTCTCACTCTCTCTCTTAGTCCCCCCCCCCCCTCTCTCCCTCCCTTTCTCACTTTCACGTTCTCTCTCTCTCTGATGCGTGAAGGTTGTTTTAACTACATGTCATAATGATTCAGGGGTCTGCAATAGTCTGACCAATGACTTCACTCCTCTCTTCTGCCCTCCTCTCCTGTCCTCTCCTCTTCTCTCCTCTGCTCTCTTCTCCTCTCCTATCCTCTCCTCTCTTTCCCTTCATCTCCATGTCTATCTCCATCTCAGACTTTGAGACACTCCACTCTGAAGACCAGAAAGACTCAGGTGCAACCCCATAGCCATATTTTACCATCTGTTCAGTATGAAAAGCATCTGCTGCAAGTTTGTACCCTACCAATACAGCAGATTTTAAAAGGCCCTGTATAGACCAGGCCTCTATAGACTAGGCCCTGTATAGACCAGGCCTCTATAGACTAGGCCCTGTATAGACCAGGCGTCTATAGACTAGGCCCTGAATAGACCAGGCCTCTATAGACTAGGCCCTGTATACACCAGGCCTCTATAGACTAGGCCCTGTATAGACCAGGCGTCTATAGACTAGGCCCTGTATAGACCAGGCGTCTATAGACTAGGTCCTGTATAGACCAGGCCTCTATAGACTAGGTCCTGTATAGACCAGGCCTCTATAGACAAAGCCCTCTGTAGACCAGGCCCTGTATAGACCAGGCCATGTATAGACCAGGCCCCGTATAGACCATACATCTGTAGACCAGGCCCTGTATAGACCAGGCCTCTATAGACTAGGCCCTGTATAGACCAGGCCTCTGTAGACTAGGCTCTGAATAAACCAGGTCCTCTGTAGACCGGGTCTTCCACGGACCAAACTATCTCTTGAACTGAAACTGTATAGTCCAGTTCCTGTTTGTTTGTTTGGTGTAAGACACTGTAACCTGGAAACATATTTTAAAGGTAATGGATCAGAGAGGAGCTTCTCAAAAACAAGATGCCTCACGTCTCTTTGTGTTTTGGTGTGGGCCTTTTAAAGCAGCATATCTGTGTTCAGTGGTTTTAGATAGTCAAACAGTTCTCTTTTTCTCATTTCATTGACACTCTTAGTCCTCTCACAGGTCCAGTCTCTGTGCACTCAAACCAGCGCATGTGCAGTCTGTCTGTATGTACCATAGTGCAGTACACTGAATAAGTAAAACTGAAATATATAATTGAATAACCCATGTTTCAGGGAGGGGTGGGACTCCTAATCCCATTGGTCCAGGCGTTTATGCATATATTTATATTCCACACAAGTTCGTAAACTGGGACGTCTTAAGCAGGAATGTGTTTTGGAAGGGATGAAGTGTGCAGGGGCAGTAGATTGAATCTGATGTTCTGTCTAAGGGCTATATTAACAGCACGTACGGCCATCGCTCAGAGAAGTCAGCCGTGCGTGCATGTCATTTAGTGAAGGCCGGGGAAAGACCTTGTGTTAGAGCAAAGGCATCTGGATAACCTCCCTGTGCTGTTTTATGGTCTCTACTCTGTTCACTGCCCTCTGACCTGCCTTCTGACCTTTCTCTTTTCATTTTGACCCTGGCATGTCACATCTCAGCCCCCCTTCACCAACTATACCTGCTCTCTCTCTCTTTCTTTTTTGTCTCTCTCTCTCTCTTTTCTACCTCTCTTTCTTTTTGTCTTTCTTTGTCTGTCTCTCTGACCCACTCTCTCTCTGTCTGTCTGTCTCTCCCTCTCTCGCGCACACACACACACACACACACACACACACACACACACACACACACACACGCAGCTGCGCAGCTGTTCAATCTAAACCATCATCAGCTCACTCTCACAAAACTGTTTACTGCTGTGCAGTGTCTGTGTTAACGTCTGAGCTGTGTGTCTGTAGGGGATACCAAGAAATAAAACCAACCTCACTCTGACCTCAGTGTGGCTATATAGTCACTATACGGCATGCTGCTCATTAAACACAGAACGCTCTGAGTCCACACACACACACACACACACACACACACACATATATATATGTATGTATGTATGAATGTATGTATGTGCGTGTGTGTATGTGTGTGTGTGCGTGTGTGTGTGTGTGTGTATATATATATATATACATATATATATATATATATATATATATATATATATACTGAAGTGGACACTGTGTTGATTAAAGACACAGGCAGTAACTGGGTTAGATCTGTTTGAGTGCCTTAGAAGAGCCTAGTTTGTTTGGGAACAATTGCAAATGCAGGGGTAAAAATCCCCAACAGGTCTGTGTGTGTGTGTGTGTGTGTGTGTGCGCTATTTATGCTTTTTTTAAAAGCTGTGGTCACATAGTCAGCCTGTCAGACTGCTCAGTGCTCCATATAACCATATAACAGTTTTGCATCACCCGGAGCTGCTGTAACCTTATAGCCCAGATTCCTGTCATGGCAGGGTAATGACAGAGTCTTTTCCTCCCTTTCTTTCTTTCTTTCTTTCTTGTGTTGGATTCTGCCTTCAAAAGAGTATAGGTAATGTTTTTCCTCAGAAAGTCCAGCCCGTTAAAAAGCGTTAATCATGCTGAGGGCAGACTGAAGAGGGAAGTCCATTTATTCTTTCATTTGTTCATTCACTTTCTAAGCCGCTTGTCCTAATTAGAGTCACGGGGGGCGCTGGAGCCTATCCGAGCGCTCACTAGGCGAAAGGTGGGGAAACACCCTGGACAGGTCGCCAATCTATCTCAGGATGGAAGTCCATTTAAATGTTTTAATTTAATTCAGGGTTTAATTGAACTCAGGTTTTAATTTTTTCACGATGGCTGTCACCTTGCTGTGCCCACTGACTCTCAGGCACCCCCCGCTCTGTGTATCTTTGTTTGTAGCGTCCATTTTCACAGCTGATTGAGCTAATGAAGGGTTTGATGATGAGTTGATCAGTGGAGTCAGGTGTGTTAGTGATGGACTGAAACAGAAATGTGGCAGGCAGCAGGACCCAGGGGAAAGATAGAGAGCCACTTTGCTAGCCTGTGTTTTTTTGTGTTGCTAGGGTTACTTCCTATCGCTCAAGTCATGGTGCAATGATCAGAGGTCAGAGAGGACGACACTGACCTCTGTGGTCCTAATGCAGTGTCTGACAGTACTACAACTCCCATCATCCTCCACACCTGTGTCTTTGATGCAATGCATAACATTTTCTTTTTTCAAGGCATCATGGCCAGCCCTCAGCTTCTGACTCGCCGTTATCTGATAGTGAGAGATCTGGGACAGATTTTGTCTGTCTCCCAACATTGTTTCATTATAACCAAAACCACTCTTCAGAGCCACTGGAGACTTTACAGTGGCTTTATAGCTTCAGCAAATGTGGCACGTGTGTGTGTATTTCTGTGTATGTGCGTGTGCTCTCATGTGTATGTATGTGTGTGTGTGTGTGTGTAACTGCCTGTTATTGATTGTGTGTGTGTGTGTGTGTGTGTGTGTGTGGGTGCGCATGTGTGTTTGTATGTGTGTGTGTAACTACATGTTATTGATTGGCATATATAAAGGATGTAGAGGAAGACCTGATGCTGCAATACTGCATATTGTTTATCACAGTGTGATTTGTAGTATATTCAATATATGTCTAATTTACTGTTATTATGACTTGTTTCCCTGACATTTCCTCATCTCTCTGCCTATTAGAAATACTGCTCTCATAACATGACCAGGCTGATAGTGTTTGTAAACGGCATGTAATCTATTATCTGTGCTTGGAGAGACACTCACACATAAACACTTGATTGGCTTACACATTTAAAATCAATCTCTTGCTATTCTTTATGGACACTTCACACCAGGCCAAGACCATTGGCTGATTTATCCCTGTTTACTAATGTGTTTATTTAAATGCATAGTGATATGTAATATGTCGGTAATGTGTCACTCACAAATGAAGCTTTGTGGGCTCAGTTCTCTACCCATGAGGCATTGCATGTTGTCACGTGCGGTAAGTGGCATGTAAGTGTCCCAGAAAAACATGACACAAATGCATACAGCTTGTTTATTAACATGGTAATTCAGTGCTGTGTAAGTAAACCCATCTCTCCCTTAAGAATTGTTGGGGTTGATTAATGAAGGTTTGCCTTTTCTCCATGTTAGGGTTCTGTTCACCGAATATGTGTCAGATTTACTGATTTACAGGAATGTCTGTGAGTTGATGAATCTTATGCACAGTGAAAGCAATGCAGCTGAAAACAATAGAGAGAGAGAGCCAGAGAAAAAAAGAGAGACAGAGAGAGCCTGATAGAGAGAGGCAGAGACAGAGAGAGTGTGAAAGAAAGAGAGAGAGAGATAGAGAGAGTGTGAAAGAGAGAGAGAGAGGGCAGAGAAAGAGAGACAGGGACAGAGAGAGAGTGTGTAAGAGACAGGGAAACAGAGGAAGACAAATAGAAACACACAGAGATAAGAAGAGAGAGAGAGAGAGAGAGAGAGAGAGATGTCTAGTATATACTGTATATGTTTTTGACTGTATCACTGAATTGAATTGAGTAGAACTGAATAAATGAGCTGAGAGAAAAGGCAGGTGTTGGACATTAACATAAGCCTTAAACCCAGGGCTCCGCTGAAACTGCTTTCTGTTTCACCAGTGAATCAATGTAAATTTCTCTACTCCCACATCAGCTGAGTACATTAAAAAGACAGAGACAGAGACAGATAAAGAAAGATAGATTTCAGTCTTGGAGGGATTCTTTAATGAATTGATGACCACGACACCGGGTAACTAATTCTCTATGATTTGAAACTGAGGAAGGTACAGACCAAAACGCTAGGGCGTAAGTCTTCCTCTGCATTTTAAAGCTAAAAAAAATTTTTTTTTCCCTCATGAGTCTAAAATATCATTATTTTTTAGGTCTGAGCCCTTTTTTGATCATTGGGAATTCTCAGCGAACCGATAGCGTCAGCCTGCAGTAGATTTATGTAATCGTCTCTCGCGCTCTATACTCCCTCACTTCCCCAAAAGTGCCAATTACAGTCGAGGACAAACTGAAATGCAGGTCGTGACTGCAATGCTTTTCATACTCACGGGTCCCAATGCTTTTGTCTCTCTCATAGCACCTTGAGGAAGGTATCTTGAGGAAACCACCTTATCGCTGCCTGATCTGTGGCACTGCGGCCTGTTAAATTACCTCTGATGACTGCAGTCTGAGATGTGAGGGGACGTTAACTTCTGCTTCACCTGTCAGTGTCAGTTTCCAAATGAATTTTGACGTGTTGCAGCATTTGAGTGGTGTCTTCAGTTATCTGCAATCTGCACCTCAAAAGACACACATACACATACACACAGACAGACACACACACACACACACGCACATGCACCCATTCACGCGCACACACACACACACCTCATCATTTCATTTTTCGCACCTTATCACCTTTCATATTCCTCTGAAATGAGCATGTCTGTGTTTGTGTGTATTTGTGTGTGTGAGTGTAGATGTATGAGGTCTCCTCCTGTGAGAAAAGAGTGTGTGGTGAAGTTGGGTCTAGTCACTCTCTTCCTGACTCAGCATGTGTTGTTTCTAAAACACCATCTGCTCATCCTCTCTCTCTCTCTCTCTCTCTCTCTCACTCTCTCTCTCTCTCTCTCTCCCTTCTCTATGTTCTCTCTTTTCTCATCTCATCTCATCTCATCTAATGTGCTCGGCTCCTGTCTGAGTGCTCTAAGATGAGTATTGCTGATTTTGGACATCGTTCCACATTGACTGGGCTCTTTAAAAACTAGCAGTCGGTACTTCAGAGACTTGGAAATGATACAAAGACATAAATAGTGTCTTGAATATCAAAAGCATAGTGCAGATTCGATGTTATCAGGATTCTGGTGTATTAGTGCAGTTTTGGCTCTGGTCATAAAACACTGTTTTTACTGCTGATGGGCCCTAAACATCACAGTTTATCTTTAGTTATGCTATAGGAACGTTACCTTCATTTTTAAACATGGTTTTGTACCAGCATTAACATATAAACTGTGTGTGTGTGTGTGTGTGTGTGTTTGCATGTGTGTGTGAGTGCATGCCCATGTGTGTGTGTATGTGTGTGCGTGCGTGTGTTTGCGAGAGACAGAGTGAGAGATAATCAGTCATTTCTAGTAGCACTCTTCCAGGAGCAGTAGCCCCCCCCCTCTCTCTCTCTCTCTGTGTCTCTGTGTGTTTTAGAGTCTGTTTATAAGCCTGTGGTTTGGTGACTTTGGCTGTTTAATTCTCAACCAAACCATAATGTAAATACACCATGACACTGCTGCTGTGATATTTACACTGTGATGTTGTGTTTATTCATGTTAACTGAGCAGCGCACAGGGTTTACGTTTGTCTGTCACGACACCGCCGTCACACTGTGTAGACTCTGTGAAGCTTCCAGAAGCCGCCCTGGGGGTCTGAGAGATTTCCGTCGGCAATAATGAGCGAGTTATATGCTATTTCACCTCTCAAATGAAGGTTCCTAGTGTTTAAACTCTGAGTCATCCAGGCAAGCCAAAGGTTGATAACTTAACATGCTTATGGAAACGTTTCACTCGGTAAGGCTTTCTGAACTCTGTACAGAAGGAGATCTACCATAGCAGACCTGGCAGTGCTTACACTGGTTACGTGCTGAATAGACACAAGACAATCAACAGGTCTTCTTATTGCAGAAAGGAAATGATGAAAACACAGGAAAAAAATGTGTGGTGGGATTCTCTCTAACATTTTCCTACCGATAAATTTACTAGAGGTTAAGTATTAGAGCATTCTTATGAATAGTGAAGCATAAAAACATTTTTATCACTATTGCATACATTGTAGAAACACTACACCGTTTATATGACTGTATTATAAACCTCATAACACTCATATAACTCTGTTATAAACATTGGAACGTGTTTGTGTCAGGATTAGAAACACTATAGCATGCTTATGACTGTGGTAGAAACATTAAAACCAGGGGTCCACGTGACATTTTTGGTCTGGTTCTCAGTGGAGCACCTGAAGATGTTGCTTGGCACTCACGTTTTACACTGCACTGAAATTTTTTGTCCCTGTATAAAAGGAATTGCTTTAATCTGCGAGACTGGGATTTTCACAGTATGGTTTGCACCACAAATCTGTGTGGTCATCATCTGTTGGTGCCATGCTACCTCCTGCAGCCACTTTTTCACCAATACTCATTTTTGGCATTCACGTTCAGTCTGCTGTTTCTTTGAAGGTGGTGGAATACCAAAGTAATTACGGAATGCCACTCGCTTCTTGGATATGTTGATGAATAGATGGAAATCTTAAACCAGAGAAAAAAATGTAAGCTAGTTTTATCGTAAGCTAAGTAGTAACTAGTTGCTGGAGCTAACCATGATAACTTCGGGGAAAAAAACCCACATCGACTTACACATCGGCCTAATCAAGAACGAAGGCTACAGGTTACACAATTACCAACTGATGATTAACATTAACACATTTGTCATAATGGCTATCTTACCAGGGAAGCATGGAGAACATTCTAATGTTTTAGTATGTATATAACTGTGTCCCAAAAATGCAGAAAATGTTGGTATGCAAAAGTGCTTCTTATTGTAATACATGCTGCGCATCATTTATTTTAACCATGCATGCCCACCTGCGCACCACTTATGTGCATCCCTGATTATAACACATTAATTACACTATTACAAAGTCGATAACATGCTTAGGACTCGATTAGAAATATTGTAAGACTCTTATGACTGTACTACAAACACTGTAACATGCTTATGACTGGATTAGAAACATTGTAACACTCTCATGACTGTATTACAAACACTGTAACGTACTTATGACCGGATTAGAAACATTGTAACACTCTCATGACTGTATTACAAACACTGTAACGTACTTATGACCGGATTAGAAACATTGTAACACTCTTCCAACCCTTTCAGTTTTCCTACTTTTTTTAACATGACAAGTCAGATTCACTCATCTAAATGAGTCAAATGGTCTTGTGCATGTTTGTGAGTTTGGCTGATTTGCATTTGTGCTGATGAAGGTGTGAGGAGGAACTGTAGATGAAGTCTCAGCCTGAGTGTGTGTGGTACAAAGCGTCTGAGGTCTATAAATATCACTGGGTGGCTGATCACGACTGCTTGGAGGAGGAGATGAAGAAGGAGGAGGAGAAGAAGAAGGAGAATGCCGTTTTCACGAAGCTCCAGACGCTAGAGTTTTATTCCAGCACGCATCCGTTTCTGACACATGACTGAGAACAAGATCTCCTCTGAGCCGCATCCATACTAAAACAGTCTCTGTAAAAAACAGGCGACAAGCTCTGTAAAAAAAATAAAACAAATTGTTTTATTTTAGGGGATGTTTTTTCCATTAGTTTTTCCATTTGAGTTTTTTTTTTCTTTTGTCTGAAAATAAGTGCAGGTCCAGTATTTTGAGAAAGTACTCTCCGAGAGTTATCTGATGTCCAATTTTTGCAAAATTCTACAAATATATTATTGTAACATTCATCCGACTGGAGACTGAAGACTCATGTCCCTACTGCAGCAGTAGACCCAGAACAGCGACACTGAGGGGGATCAGTTGCACTCTGATGAGGGCTGATAACCCTCTGTGCTCCTCCTCTCTGCCAAAGAACAGGGAAAACAGATGGAGCCTGTGGTGTTTGAAGCATGAGTCAGTTTTGGTGTTTACTCTCTTCATGGCAATATCTCTGTACACACCCAGCAGTCACCCAGCAAGGATGCAGCAGGAACTCAGTCTACCACATGACATGTCTCTTATTTAGGATGTCTGTACCGAGTGTTTTAATATCAGACACAGAGTCAAGATGAGATTCAGGAGATTAGCTGCAACTGTGCATGTGGTTTTTAGCCTATATATGTGTGCTGTGTGTGTTACTGGTGAGATGAAAACAAAACTTGACTTAAGTTACGCTGTTGTTGTTAGTTGTTCTATACATGCAGGTGTGGGCGTGAATTTGGTCAGTGTAAACGTGTGATCACTCCTTTTCTTTTCTGCAGTGCAGGAGCGAAATGTGAAATGCATGGTGTAAAAAGAACTTAATGTTAGATCATGTCCTGAATACTGTTGACGTGTTGAAATGTTTTGGTTTAGGAGTGATGCCAGTTATTGAGAGTGATGTTACACACACACACACACACACACACACACACATACACATACAGCTGTCAAGCTGCTTTGAGACTAAATCTAAGTCTTTTGTACTGTCTCAGGGGTTCAGTGTACTTCTCTTTTGATCTTTCAGCATTCAGGAGTCCTCTCTCTAGGGACCTCATACATCTCTTGTGTAAGATTGCATTGTTTCCTTTTATGACATCACTGGCCTGTGTTCACTACAATGTCCCAGCTTTGGCCAACTGCTCCTTTCAGCTCAGCTCTGATTCTGTGTTTTTTGAAAATAATTTACAAAATAAAAAATGAATTAACAATTAAAGAGGTTCTTGCAGTACTTGCAGTAATTCTAGCTGTAGGGTGCCTGATAGGCAGTGTTGTAGTTTACTCTGGACCCCCAATGTTTCACTCTTTAGCTGGACATGAGAAGCACTGTCCTCTCAGTTTACTGTCATTTACCTCATTACATCTCTTTGTTCCTGAATTTTCTCATCCTAAACTCTGATGCATATAAAAGGGAGAGAGAAAGCTAGTCACGTGGTTATCCATGGTTATAAAAATAATTCTGACAAGCTGTCCAGGCAATGAAAATAATCCTGCATGAAACTGATAAAACACAGCTGCTGCAGTGCCCTTGCTCCAAAAAGGGCACAAAACTTTAAAAACTGTTTGCTTGCCCCCCCCCCCCCCCAATTGGTTGATGCTGGTAAAGATTTATGGAAGATTCAAGAGGGAAATTGTTCAAAACCATTCAGACATTTTGAAATAGCTCAGAAATTTCACAGCCCAGATGGTGTCTTAAGTCATCTTTTATGAAGGGATGCTACACTGTTCCCTATATTAGAAAGTCTGGTTGGGTTGAGACCTGACTATAGCCATGGTATAGGTTTCATTGAATCGTTCAATCAGCAGTTATGTCATGTGGATAGCAGCAACGCTGACCTGGAGGAGGCCACCACCATAAGTATTCATGCTTCACCATAGCATGAAGGTGATCAGTCAGAATGACTTTGAATTCACTGGTATTTGTACTCATAAGAGTTGAAGCAGACCTAGACCAAGCCAGAGAAACACACACTAAACCATAACAGAGCCACCTGTTCCTTTACCATGGAAAATGAACCTGGTCATTTTGGTTTCTTTGTGGGGTTTTGTCCAGGCCTCAGCAGACCACTGCTGTGGCATTTGAACCGCATATTCTACAAATATAGAGGCTGCCCAGCCTAACCAGACTGTCCCTCTCTGTGAAGCTACTCTTGATGGGACTGCCTGTGAAACTCTACGAATGACATGTACAGGCAGCAGAGTTAGAGTTGATCGTTTGTTTGTGTCCCAGACCAGTGCACGGATGTCACGGTCGAGAAGTGTGTGCTTTTGGACCAGCTGATCCAAACTGATTATGTCTTTCCCTCAGTTTTCCATACCAACATCAAGGAATTGAGCAGTCCTTGTTACCATGGGCCCAGCCCCAAGAATCAGCTGTCTTTCAAAGTCACTTAGATATCATCCACCTGCCATGGAAGTCAAATAAGGCACTTTCTGGCCTTGAACAAAAAATTTTATACATGGCCTGAAGCATGCCGGAATTTTAGTAACTCGATTAACTGAAGAATCACTATTGTACGGAAGTACCTGTTGCCATTATGCTTTGATTCTCTCATTTACACGGATGTTTGTGCGTTATCCATGTTCAAGCTGTGAAATGAAGTAATTGTTTGGCGTAATACAGAAGTGCAGTGTGACAGCTCATGGCTGTAGGTAGGTGCTACTGTTCTCTGATCTGTAATGTGTGTGTGTGTGTGTGTGTGCACGCGTGCGCATGTGTTTGTGGAGTGAGTTAGATGTTTGCAGACAGATTATAGTCTGAGATCAG